>NW_019385788.1:145979-176768 GCF_000671375.1 Centruroides sculpturatus
ATTGTGTTTGGACTAGCGTTACACAAAATGTTAGAACGAGACTTTGCATTACAAGATATAGAAGTATTTTGGCCAAGAAGTAAAATTTTCTGGAATTTGTTTCGAACTTTCGTATATCAAGGTATTGTCTTTTATTTTATAATTCGAAATTACCAGATTTTGTTTCACCAAGTCATTTTATATATACAGGAATAAACCTCGATGGTATGAAGAGGTTCCCATCCAGATTTATAATTGGAATATGGTGGATATCCGTCGTTATTCTAGGGTTTAGTTATAGCGGGACTTTAATGCCGTTCATGACTTATCCTGTTACTGAAAAAGTTCCAAACACTTTTGATTAGTTAGCAAATTCTCTACTAACAGGGGAATATTCTTGTGGAGTGGCCAGTACATCTATTCTATGGCAAACTATTCAAGTAAGTGAGGAAATCATATAAAATTAGTATATATCTTATTATTAGTAGTTGTATATTATATATTATATGATGTCAAGTAATTTTCTAGAATTCCAAGTTAAAATCTGCGAAGATCATATCAGACCAAATAATACAGAACAACAACTTTATCGAATTAAACAAAGGAATTGAAAGAGTACAGAAAAAACGATTTGCTTTAATATTCACTGATTATATATTAAAAAAGAAACTTCGAAATGATTTAGACAACTTTGTGTTTTCAAATGACAATTTTTTTACTTTTATGGAAGTATATGCAATGAGGAAGAATTTTTCATTCAGACATCGAATTTACGAAATGTGAGTATATAAAAGCTTTATATAATTATTTGTTGGACTACAATTTGAAGAAAATTGTATACTTGTAAATTTCCACTATCATCCATTTATCTATCTCACTGTCCTCTTTTAATCTCAAGAACAGTGTTAGTAAGATAAATGCCAAAACTAGGTTCGTATAGCGTACGAGGAGAAGGACCAGATTCACTGGATAAGAACATCTTGTTACAAACTTAAAGCACGTTAGATGCCATGAAAATTATTCGATGAATTACCGTCACGGCTCATTTCTGACAGGACAAGAATAAGATACAGAAATAAGACATTACTAATCTCAACGGAGATCATAGATTTTCAATTAAATTATTTAAAAAATATGATGAAAAATTTCAGCACGCTATTATGGTTGTCATAATACCGTGCTGAAATTTCTTTTTACTTAGTCACAAAGTTAGGCTTCAATATTTACTAATATCTTCAATTTATGTAATATAGGATATAAGCTCTTTATTTGAAAGTAGTGGCTTGCCCCTATACAGTACATCATACCTTTTTTTAACAACACAGTCGTGCCCGTTGACTATTTAACAATGTTCAATAGTAAAGATTTAAATTGAAATAACATGACTACTCTTATCTATTGGCAGATTTTGAACACTTGATCAAGGCATCCTGCATCCGTTGTTTTCATATCTGGTCCCTTCTTTTTACTTATCGAATTGCGATTTTGAGATTAAGGAAAGACAGAGACACGGACATTTCGACAGGCAAACTACACTTGAAATTTATAAGTTTACAATTTTTCAAAATTGTAGTCCAATAGTTGCTTGTTTAATTATAACAATTAAAATTTTCATTTTCAGAACTAGTCGATTATTCGAATCTGGAATCATCGAAAAAATCGATCATGCTGAACAATCTCCAACAAACAGAGATTCGGAATTTCGCGAATTATCCATGAAAGATATTATCAGCCCCTATCTGTTACTTATATTGGGCTACCTTCTGTATTTTCTCTGCTTAGTTATCGAAAGAATATATATAAAATTATTCTGCATTTTGAGAATTTTGGCAAATTAAATATTTACGTTTTATCTGGTAATAGAGTTAAAGCGCTTCACGTTTCGTTTTCACAATAATACACAAGAATTGATAGAAAAAACAATAATTAGATTTTATCTAATATATGCTGTATTGTTGATAAGCCAAGTTAGTTTAAAAATTAATAATACAAATTTTGCAAAATTTTTATCGTATTTAATAAACGTCTAAATAATTTTCAAAATGCATGTTATGTAAATTATTGAATTATATTCGTGATATTATTCTTACTGGTTTAGTAATACGCTCTGCATTTTCTGTGGACAAAGATTAAGATGACTATAAAGTGTTACATGAAAACTATTGAAAGACGGTGTTGAGCGCAGAAGTAAGAGGCACCGATTAAACAGATCGGAACTTCAGATGTAAATCAGAAGCCTCGTTATTTCAATTCAAAACTTTTCCCTTAAAATAATTAGATAAATGACCAGCACGATTGTATTGCTAGTAAGTGTTGTACGTTGTACTAGAACAAGCCACTTCTAGTTTGAAATGAGGAGCATAATTATATTTTAAATTAAACGAATTAATACTACAATTAAAAACTGTAGCTGGACATTGCGACAATGTCACAATAAATAATTTCCTGGTGTACATAAACTAACTTTTTCTGCGCAATATACGATTTGGAATATCGTGTGGTAATTGGCATATTATGAATAATAAACATTACAATACACTCTATTAAATTTTACTTTTTGTGCAATGCTTTTACAATAAATTTTTAAGGATTAAAATTATGATTTCATGTTCCATTATTTTGTGGTTTTTTGGTGTTAACTTTAACAAAATGTATGTTACACAGTACTGGAAAAAGTTTTTCGAAATAGTATGATGTTTCAGCATTCGCCGGAAAAAGCTTTTAATCACGTGACCTATTTGCATTTGTGTGTGGATTGAGATGGAGGTCCGGCTAACGAAGTTTTTACAATGACGGTGACGACCGAAGTTTGAAAAGAAAATACTTTTTCGCACTTGAATTGTTGAAAAAGGTAGACGGTTTTATACGTAATATATCGATATAAATACAATGATTATATTCTAAGAATTTTTTCTGTACTATACAAATGTAGTAAAACTAATTTACACATGTAAATTTGTAATGTAAATGTAAATTGTACACATAGTAAAACTAATTTACAAATGTAGTAAAACTGTATTACAAATGTAGTAAAACTAATATCTTTATTTTCATATATTAACTTTTATTATCGTTAATTAAGATAATATACAGCACTTATAAGCTTAGCTTTTTTATTGTATATTTACCTAAGTTGTAGGATTTTTCTTAGGCATCCATTATTATAATCGGGTTAGGTCTTGTCGTAGATACACGAATATTTTCGGATTTTTTCGATAAATCTTTCCAGATCTATTCTAGAGTAGCGACGAGAGAAGGTACAGAAAAGCTCGTTTTTTTGCCATTTTCTTGTCACCATGACCTAGTTTTCACTGACTTCTAATTGATGGAAGGTACCGTTTTACGGCCGTATTTGCGTCGAAAAAGTTGAACACTGCTCAACTCACCTGCTTTTACGACCTGCTCAGGCGTAAAATATATGAATCGCGTTATTAAAACCTTTCACGGCGAGGTGTTTTTACGCCGTTATTACACTAGTGGCGTCTCGGCCTTATCGAACAACAAAGTTTACTAAAAAAATTGACACTTGTAATATGTTTCCTGGTTCATTTCCCCATTTGCACTCGGTATGGAATGGGCCTGAGGACAATTGTACTGAAAACATTATTTTATACTTTAATTGTGTTGAACTTCGATTTGTAGTATACGGAATATTTAAAAAACATTAAATTATATTATAATATTTTTATACATATTAAGTTTAATGGTTAAAGTATTCTTAAAGCAAATACAGTCGACCCCCTGATAACACAGTAGATACGTTCCGGTTTTTATGAAATTCATTTTCTACGAGTCCTTAAATACATAAGCCAATCGCACAGCTACGCACGTATGCAGTTTACTAACTCCGGCTGTTTGAAAGGTTTTCTTCCATAAAATTAATCGATTCTAGACTGATTCGACTCAACATATCCAAAACGAGTATAATTTTTTGGTAATAATCCATATAAACTATGCTATAAACAAAAAATTGTAGGACACGAGTCGGCAATCACGTCTTACTGAATTATACGTGTCTCTTTTAGCGTGTTTATACAAATACGGTCGAAATTTCTTTGCCGCCATATAGGATTCCGAACTATATGAAGCCGTTTTATAGGGGGTCTACTGTGAACATATCTATTGCTCAACTGAAAAGTTTAAATTTACAACGTTACTATTTTCATTATACAATTTGCCTATTTGTTTCGCGTATATTAATTTAATTAAAAGAAAATTTAAAAGTTTATAATTTACAAATAATGTATTAAGGAAAACATGTCGCAGGTGCTGTTTTTCTTCACATTTCAATTGTGAAAACATTTTCATTTTTATGTTTTATATATATCCTCAGAATTAAAAATACTTCTTACCGTGTTTCCCCGAAAATAAGACATCCTCTGAAAATAAGACCTACCATAGGTTTTGCTGAATTGCGAAATATAAGGCCTCCTTCGAAAGTAAGACCTAGCAAAGTTATTTTTACTCGTAACGGTCATCGACAGATAGTTAAAAGTGGCCGTTGGCTTTTTGAAAGTACAGCCGCTGATTGGTCAGCAGACAGTCACGCATGATTTGCATAAAACTATGGCTTGGGAATCACAGATTTGCACAACGTTACAGCTAGGGATAGCTAATTGGTCGGCCGGGAATCACGCCACATGACATTTGCATAGTGCTACGGTTCAGTAAGCATTAATTGGTCATCGAGCCGGATGTCGATGCTATAAAGAAGCGACAGTTCGACACGATTAGATATACGTCACTCTCGTCTAAGTTCGACTTGGGAAGGTTTTTGTTCAATAATAAATGTGAATTCTATTTCATGGAAAAAATAAGACATTCCCTAAAAATAAGACCTAGTGCATCATTCAGAGCAAAAATTAATATAAGACACTGTCTTATTTTCGGGGAAACACGGTAGGCGCTATTGTAGCATATATCGCTGTTAAGAATTTCAAGTCTCATCATACTTAAGAAGGTTTGAGACAGAGAAAAGTAAGTAAACATTAATGAAACAATTGCTCTAGTTAAGATGACTGCTTTTGAAAATATCTTATTCCAACCTGCACAAATCGATACATCAAAAGAGAAATGCAGAAAAGCATTTATTGTATTAAAGCACCAAAATGTTTCCAGGAAAATGAAATAAGCTTTGTAGAGAAATTTGACTCGTTTTGACTTGTTTTTAGTTTCAATGAAATCGCAATTTTAAAAAAAATGTTTAATTTAAAAAACGTGTAAAGATGCTAAAATAAACTCGTAAAAAACGGTAAAACGTCATCGCCGATTTGTGTCGCGACAGGATTGGTCGAATCTAGACCAATAGCAGTTATTTCACAAACCGTTAAGTTTAAACGAGCAGCGGACATACTAAAACCCATTTATTAATTAACAGCCATAAAAATTATATTTTATATTAATGATGTCTTCAAAGTTCAGCAAATTTTTCGCAGAAAAATAATTTATCGGGAAACAGGCGCTCACCGTTCGACGCGCCGCTCCACGAAGAAAACAAGTTTAAGAATTGTGTCGTGGAATTGTGATCACTAGGCAATTAATCTTACAATTTTTCGTTTATATCATAGTTTATATGAATTATTCCTTAAAAAATTATACGTGTTATGAAAATGTTGAGCTAAGTTAGTCTAAAAGCGATTAATTTTATGGAAAAAAATCTTTCAAACAACCGTAGTTTATAAACTGCATAAGTGCCGGACTGTGATTGGCTCACGTATTTAAGGACTCGTAGAACACGAATTTCATAAAATGCAGAACGTATCTACCGTGTTATAGGGGAGTCGACTCTTATGGTAAATTACTTCTTAAATACAGTTGTACCTCAGGATACGAACGCCCTAGCATACGAAATTTTCAGGATACCACATGAAATTCGAACATATTTTTGTTCCACGGTACAAACAAAAACTGGCCATACGACGTTACATTAGTTCGCAGCGCCATTTTTTATTCACTTATGTTCATTGGTCTCAGTCCGCGTGGTTGCTTCGTCGTGGAAGGATCTCGCTCCATAAAGGAAATCTCGAGATATTATCAGGAAGTGACTGATTTTATTGAAAAGAAACATCCCGAAAAGGTTTACACTGGCCGTGTTGCTCCTCGGAGTAATGACATTTGCCCAAGTCATTTTAGAAACATTTTAAAAAGTAGGCAAAGCCAAACATCTTTGAATAGATATTTTACTAAAAGACCTCTATCCGGTGAAAGTGCTGGTGGAAGTGAAGGAAAGAAAGCAAAAAGCAGTGAATAAACATTTAAATAAATATATATAAAACAACACTAATTTTTATTTTTTAAGTTATTTTTAAGTTATTGTTACATTATCTTATGTAAGTTAAGTTTTAGTATTATTTTCCTTCTCCTTGTACTCAGCCACCAGTTTACACCTCCACCGTCGTCTATTCTCAAAGGTAAAGTGCAAATTAAACTACATTTCTTTTTAATCAATTTTTATTCTATTATGGTTATTTGTACATTTATAACTACAAAACGCATTTTTCAGTGTTTTCCTTACTAAAGTTATTATTTGTTATTCAATGTACTACTTAGTTTTAATTTGAGTGTGTTTTTCATCTTGAAACGAATTATTTGGATTTACATGTAATCGTATGGGGACAAATGATTCACCATACGACATTTTCATGATACGATCTCAGTTTCGGTACGGACAAATTTCGTATCACGAGGCCCACTGTACTTTAATATTAAACAAACAAAAAACTACAAGAGTTAATTATTATTCTTATACAGATATCATCCAAATGCGTATAGAATTTTAAATACAATCAAGAACTTCTGGTAATAATTAAGATGCCACAATGTCCTATTCTTACTAAATTATAAATTTTTGTCTAGAAACAACCATTTACTATTATCAGGACTTATTATACTGGCTTAACAGACAATACAGAGTTTCACAGAAAACAATTTTTTATTTAATATTTAATTATTAAATCATAGTTCGCGGGCCATATTTTCTTCACCAAATATTTCGGGGGCCAAGAAGGTTGGTGATGGCTAATTGGTCGGCCGGGAATCACGCTTTTGCATTTCTTTAAGTACCATATTTCCGATTTTTATTTTTCTATTTCTTTCTCTATGTTTTCTGTTCTCTGTAATTTCTGATACACCAGAATTTCGGCTAAAATGATTATTAAAAGTATAGTTTAATTAAAATGCCTCAATGTCCTTTTCTTACTAAATTATAAATTTTTGTCTATAAACAAGCATTCACTATTTTCAAGACTTATATACAGGACTTATTATCAGAAATTGCAGAGAACAGAAAACATGGAGAAAGAAATAGAAAAATAGTACTGTTGCTTTCACAATACACGCACAAAATTTCACAAAACACTTTTTAAATTTGATAAGAACCTGATGATTTCAGACGAATTTTTACAGATATATTTAAAAATTTAATTAGTCTTTACTTAACTTTACTTATAAAACTCACAAGCAAATAAAATTTTGTGACTGTTATATTGCAATAGAATTGAGGCAGAGCGATGCATTTTTGTAATTAAGTTTTTAATTAGTATTAGCACACACAAATTATCTTTCACTTCATCTAACCCAAGTGATATACATGTTTGAATGTGTGTGTGTGTGTGTGTGTGTGTGTGTGTNTTAACGTATTATTAGAATGCGTCTATGTGTTAATTTATGAAAGACTTATCACATATTCGGTGTTAATTTTCATTATCCTAAATATTTTATGCAACGTTAAAACGAACGATCCGGCGCTAAATATATTTATCAACAGCGTTATAATTAACAATATTTTCAAAACAAATTTGCAAATGAAATTTGTAACTCGAAGACTGGATTAAGACGTTAGACTTGTTAATATAAAAAAGAAAAGAATTTTGCAGAAAATTATAAATTATCTACGAGGAAAAAACTTGCAATACAAGTTTCGTATAATATTTAGCCAAAACGAGTTAACTTTAAAATAAATTTTGAAATTAATTATTACTGAGCAATGAAAATGTATTTGTGAAAAACTTTAATAAGTTATTTTGATAAATTTTTAGTGTTCTGCCATTTAGTATTTTAAAATTAAACCGACTACAAATAAATATTTTCGTTTCATATTGGAGAAAATACCAGTAAGAAAAATTAAATGGCTAATTACCGTTAAATAATAAATCAAATGCGAGTCTAAATTTAAATAATTATATTTTGTGTAGAAGTTGCAGCAAAAGAATATAAGAGATAAATAATATATTTTTCCTCGTTTATTTCCTGTCAAATACAATCGAAGAAACTCATAACGAATATTAATAATGTAGTTATCCTTGATTATAATGTAGTAAAATCTATTACGATTTATGTATTCTTTAAAAATATATATGTATCATTATATACGCATTTAACTGTTATCGCCATGAGAATAATAAATACCTGTTTTAATTACTACTATTGTCTTTTGCTTAAATACATATATTTTCATATATTTATTTTAGAGAATTAGCCAACAGCGTATAAAATTATAAATAATAAAAGAATACAAAAATGACAATGGAAATTACTACATTACAATGAAGGAAAGCTGCATTCTTATCATTCGTGATGCGATTTTTTTATTGTAGATCTACGTAAAGAAACTGAGGAGAAAGTTCTTACTATTGTCTTTTCTTCCTGTAAAAATTGCAACTTGTATTAAACAGAAAATAATTATGAATCTTATTAGAATTCTACATCTGTACTTAGAAAATTTTAAGATTACGGTGATAATCAAACCTTGTTTAAATAAAATTCATTATTTTATATTAATTATAGTTCTTCGAAATTTAAGATTTCTCACACTTTTTTCAAAGGAAGTACATTGAATAATTATAAAGTTAAAAAATTAATTATTTTAATAATATTTTATATTTGAATATTATTCGTAAATTTAATATATCTAAGCGACACATGTAACTACTGCTGTGTTTCTCTAAAATAAATATATCAGCGTATATTTATTTTATCGAAATATAGTAGTAATATTCAAATTTGGTATTACTATTGCCATGCGTATATAGAATTATAGATAATAAAACATTGCATAAATCACAATTGATTTTACTACATTATAATCAAGGATAACTGCATTATTAATATTCGCTATGCGATTCTATTCCACGTGGAAGTAACGAGGAAAAATATGTTGCCTATCTTTCGTTTTTTCCTGCTTCAACTTTGATTACACCGAATATAATTATTCAAATTGTAAACTTGCATTTAATTTATTATTGAATGTCAATTAACAATTTCATTTTTCTTACTGCTTTTTTTTATCCAGTATGAAACGTAAATATTTATATGTAGTCGGTTTAATTCTTAAATACCTAAATGGCAGAACACTAAAAATTTATCGAAATAACTCATTAACGTTTTACAGAAATATAGTTGCATGGTTCAGTAATCATGAATTAAAAAATTTATTATAAAGTTTCCTCTTTTTGGCTAAATTATTCAATTATTCATTGTTGATCAGTTTTTCCTCGTAAGAAATTTATAATTTCCTGCGACATTCATTTCCTTTTCATATTAACAAGTCTAACGTCTGAATCCAGTCTTCGAGTAACAAAATTCATTTGCAAATTTGTCATTAAAATATTATAAGTTATAACACTGTTGATAAATACAATTACCGCCGGATCGTAAAACTTACCAGACATTTCGGATAATGAAAATGAACAACGAAAATATTGTGAGTAATTACTAAATTATTATAGAATTGTTTTATTTACTAATTTTACTTTTATTTTTGCTTGCTTACTTGTTTGCTGTTTTAAAATGTTTGTTTTTAAATATTTTTTTACTGGAGAAACATAACGGGTAACTCAAAAGTTGTTTTCAAATATTAAATGAAACGAAGCTCAACTGCCCAAAAGCAAAAGCCTCCACTGGAGCAATTGCACTGGAAGTGACCAAAATTCGTTACAAAGGGAGTTAGTTCTTTGTTTTCCGAAGAAAGACGAACATGCAAATAGGTTTACAGAATGTCTAAGTAGAAAGTATTTTCGCACATATAAGTCTATTTAACAGGTCATCTATTTTAGAAATAGGTTCATTGTTAATTTTAGTCATCTTGTTTAACTTTTTGTAATTCATACATAGATTATTTATATCAACTTTTTTACCTAATGAGATTGGAACAGGGTACAGAAACGACGAGAGTTTAATTAATCACGATTTTACAAACAGTTCCACCTGTCTTTGAATTTCTATCTCAGCAAAATGCTCTCTAAGGTTTGAGAATCATGAACTTTTTGTTCTTGAGTAATATTTTAAAAGTATCTACGTTGAGGGCTGGAACTGACAATTTCTCAGCAGAAAAATCTTTCTAAAATCTTTTAGCTCCTGTTTCTGTCCAGGTTAACAACATCTCTATTGTTAAAAATATTTAGCAGAGATTCCTTTAAGAAAGTACAGCAATCCCTACCCCTAAAAAAAATTTGTACATATTGTTTTATGGGGAATTACCGTATTTTGTACTTTATATTATTTTGTTTTTGTTAATTTGTTGATTCGAACGTCTTTAACCTGATGATGGCCCACTGAATGGGTTGAAAACGTTCGTTTAGCTGAACGAATGAGCTTTTTTAGTATTATGATCTGTTGACTTTATAAAATGTTAAATATTTTTTTTAATAATAAAAAATCTATAAATATACTATTTTACATAATTTTGAATAATTTTTCGAGAATAATATTTAACCAAAAAAGTATAGATTTTCTGATAATATTCAGAGATATTCTAGTTATACAAGAAAATTACAGCTCATTTCATAAGTGAAAGTTCAATCTGTTGTATTTGATATGTAAACTTAAACACAATGAATTTTAAAGTTTAATGGCTTCATCGAATTTTAACATTACTTTTAAAATTTAAATAATAAATGAAAAGGAAATCATTGCTAGTCACGAAATGTTACATAATTAGTAATTAAAGAAACTTTGTGCATTCATTTATTTATAATAATCATTCGAAAGTGTAAGAAATGTGTAGTGTGAACCGTTGGGGAAGGTGTAGGTCTCCCGATCCGGCAACGGCTGTTTAACCCTGTTCAAGGTCAGGATGGATTCAAATTTTGTTACTTTATCCCGCTGTAACGGGATTGGGATTTGAGTGGCGGAGGAAGGAGTGTCGTCGGTAAGGTGATAGACGATATACGAATCAAATAGGAGACCAAACGTAACATTAAAAATAGCAATTTAATAAAGCTAATTTCGGATAGTACAACGTCAAGTTCGCGTCCCTAAGTCGCGGAGAGACCGAGAGAGAGCTTACAATAATTGGTTCCATACCTCTTGACTTGTTATCCACTGACGAAAAATTATTCAATATTTGATTTAGGAAAGGTTTCACTTTTTAAAAGGACGCTATTTTAAATTTATCTTCTCCTGGCACCTGCTCTGGAACGACTCACCTGAGAAGGGGAAGGAAGGGGTTTTCATAAGATCGGCGTGGGAGAATGGTCACGTGATTGATTGTTGTGAGGTAAAAGGTACGCAGATGAATCAGAGTCGTCCCCGCGACCATGTTAACTATCAACATAGCAGTTGGAATGTGGGATTAGTTTTGAAATGAACGGATGTTTACCTCGAATAGAAATGGGCGATAGCCCTTTCTCTTTTCTCTTTTTAGTGAGGTTTTACTTTAAGTCAAAAGAGAAATTAATTAGATTTTTAATTAATCAAGTAGACTACGGGCCCTTAATCATCACGACCGATAAAGCTCCGGATTTCACATGTAGTATTATATATTTGTCTTATTCTCAAGGAACAGTACAAAATCAGCCAGGACACGATGTTTATTAAAAAACATAAAGAAATCGTCATAAACCATGCTTAGAAAAATAATAGTAAAATATCTTTCACATTCAAAATAAATAAAAACTAGTTTAAAAGCATCTTTTAATAACTGCGTATTAAGTTGAATTATTACTTTACAAATACGAAATCTAAACTCTAATCAATTATTAATTTTAACTTATTTAAATGATAAAAATATAAATAATTTCAAAATATAGTCGACCCCCTATAACGCGGTAGATACGTTCCACTTTATAAGAATTTCGCGTTGTAGGAATCCTTAAGTACATGAGCCAATCACAGCCCGGCACTTGTGCAGTTTACGGACTACGGCTGTTTGAAATGTTTTCTTCCATAAAATTAATCGATTGTAGACTAATTTGACTCAACATTGTTAAAACACGTATAATTTTTGGGAATAATCCGTACAAACTATGTTATAAACAAAAAATTGTAGGATTACTTACCGAGTGTGACCTTTCGACGTCGCCATTGCTTAAGCTTGTTTTTGTCGCAGAGCACCGAACCAAACGGCGGGCACGTTTTCTAATAAGTTATTTTTCAGCCGAAAATTCGCTAAACTTTAGAGACATCATTAATAAAAATAATATTCATCGCCGTTAAATAAGAAATGTTTTTTTTTACATAAAATGTATAAAATTACAGTACTGCATTAGACTTACAGTACCTAATTTATACACTGTACAGACGATAGTAAACTCAAGTTAGCTACCTAAACTCTCCATAGCGTGTAAGTAGTTCGGCTGCTCGTCTACTATTGGTCCAGATTCGACCAATGATATCGCGACACGAGTCGGCGATAACATTTTACCGCATTTTACGAGTCTCTTTTTGCGTCTTTATACGAATACAGTCTCAATTTTTTCCCACGATATACGAATCTGCATTATATAAACCCGCGTTATAGGGGTCTATTGTATTTGCAAAAATGTTCTTATCAGACATAATTTTAGAAATGTCTCTCATTTGTTGTCTCTTCATATGACTTTAAAATTAACAACTTCATTGGCGATAATGACTTTTTTTACAGACTTATTTTAAAAGAATCTCGAAATTACACAATGAGGCAACAGATGAAAGACACTTTTATTCTTACATCCAATGAAAAAATACTTTTGGTAAATTTTTAAAATTATCTAAATGATGTTATATTTTTGTTTTTTATAGACAAAATAATATCTTTAAAAAAATTGAAACGTGAAAACTGACTGTGTGAAGAAACGATTATCTATCGTTTTTCGAAAATTAGGAAGATTAATCGGACTTCATCCTTACTACTTTATTATTTTTCCTATTTTAATAACAGCGTCATTCTCAGCTTTCATCTTTAATATAAACACCATCTCAAACACAATCGAACTGGCATTTGCAGATTCAGGAAAAGTCTATAATACTAAGAAATTTATTGACGAAACGTTACCTTTCAATACATCGAAATTCCTTGATCCGACGAGTTTTACAGCTCTACCAAAATGTGTGTTTGTGATGTTTACAAAGAAGGGTGGTGGTGACATGCTCGAGAAAGATGTGCTACTGGAAATAAATCTGGCAGATCAGTTTATTAAGAATATAACAATTGACGATAAAGGTGTAAATATTGGATATTCAGATATTTGTGCACGTGTAGGCGAAAAATGTTTTGAAAATCCGATTATCGAAATATTGCCCGAAATTGATAAAATAGTGCAGAGAAAAAAGAAATTGAAGTATCCGTTCGACATAGATTCGCTGACATACTCTTCTCAAATTTATTCTCTCAACTTTGGGGGTGTAACTGAAGATGAAAACGATTTCATTCAGACAGTAAATGCTATGAGATTAGTTTATTTCACTGACGAAAGCGACAAGAAAAAACACAATGTGATAGAAAGATGGCGAACAGAAGTTTACAATCAAATAAGAAATCATCAGTTTAAATATGTTCTGTTTTTCATTGACTACAACTGGTCAATGGAACAACAAAATGTGCAATTAGTAGAAAATATAAAACCGATGATCGGTGCAGTAGTTGCATTTATTTCTGTGTTTACTACAGTTACGTGTATGAGCAATAATTGGGCAAAAAGCAAGCCTTTTCTGGGTGTTGCAAGTGTCGTTTCTGCCGGTCTGGCCGTGGTCACCTCTTTCGGCTTCATGTCGGTTGTCGGTGTACAGAATACCATTTGGAACATTACAATTCCATTTTTAGTTCTCGGTAAGTGATTACTTACACTTTTATTGATACATTTTTCTCTTTTAGACTAAAAATTCTTCAATTAATAAAAGTTTTTTGATGCAGTGACAGAGATCGATGATGCCTTCGTATTATTGGCATGTTGGAGAATATCAAACCCCAAACATAAAGTACACAAACGCATGCAAGAAACATTGGGTGAAGCAGGAGTTTCTATAACGTTAACATCGTTGACTAATCTGTTTTCGTATTGCATTGGAATGACGGCATCTTTTCCTCTTATAAGAATGTTTTGTTATTATTCGGCAACCAGCGTAGTGTTTACATTTTTGTATCAAATAACATTTTTTGCAGGTTGCATGGCATTATCAGGATATAAAGAAGAAAAACAACAACAAGCATTCCGTCTTAATATCCGTAAGATGATTTAAGTTTTTAAATTAAATATATAATTATATATGTATAGGGTTTTTCAGAATTATTATGGCCTATGAGATTGTACATAGAAGCGTCAACAAACTGTTGAAATAGCATGAAGTGTAATTTTGTAGTGCATTGATAATATATGATGCATTACTTCGTTTAAGTGTTCTGTTAATATGAAATTATTTGAAGAAACTAAATTCGTGTTGCCCAATTACTATCAATTAGTTAATTGCAGCTTCATGTTTACGTCACAACTACGTATGTTGTTTATATTGAATTTCATTAATTTAAAACATTAAACATTACAATAACTAACATTTGTTCTGTTTACTTACGTTGAAATAAATTTAAAATTAATATATATATATATTAATAAACTGGTTACTTGCAATGTTCTTGCATATGTAGCCTTAAAGGATTAGAACTTATAACCTATCTTCTTTTTAGTTACTTGTACGTTTCCTATAGCAAATTGAATTGACACAGCTGGAATAGTACCTTATAGATTCTTTACAGTATTTAAAACGCGGAAGATATCGTTAATTTAGAATAGTTTAATATATTATTGAAGTATGATTTTTACTAAAGTCGAATTTATTATACAGCTAAGATTCCAACTTTGCTCTTTCTAGCTTACTTGTCGCTGCACTGGTTTTTGGTGTAGGTTACTACAAAGGCTTACGTAGTATTATTCTTTCGTAATCCTCTGAGAAGGATCATTTATTTTTCTAATTTTTTCTGTTCATTCTCCTTTTTATATCACATTCCTTCTCTTACTTGGCTGTTATATTCGATTTTATGTTAACAAAAAACAGCTTTCCCTTAAAATAAGATGAAAAGTATAATTAAATATATCGTAAAGAAAAAGAAAATATTTTTGAATACTTATACTTTTTGATGTGATTTTATCAAATATCTAAATACTTTTCGTTTCCATATTTTAATCATACCTCTTATTTTTATTTCATTTGCAGGTAATTAATATTACATTAAATGATTAAAAATTAACTATACATTGTTTAAAATTACTTTTCAAATAAAAAACTCGTATGAGTATTTTAAATGGTAATTTTATTTACAGAAGATTTTGAAAATGGATCTACAGAAGAAGAAACGTCAACTGATGAGCCATCAATGGCATATTTTAGGGATAAGTTGGGAAAAATTCTATGTATGAATGTAATGAAGTTAACAGTTATCGTTGTGTACTTTCTAAATTTATCACTTGGAATATGGGGGGCCTTAACTATAAAACACGGTATAGATTTTACTAAGTTATATTCACAAGAATCGGTAATAACACAGGGTATTAAAATATATTATAATAGTTTCGGCCGTTATACGTTTCCTTATCATATAGTAATTAATAGAACACTTGATTATTCAGACTTAAATGTACAAAAATCCGTAGACGAACTACTCAACAAATTCGAAAGTCTTCCGTATGTTGCAGATTCTAGATTCACGGTATCTTGATTGAAATATTATAAAGAATTCCAAAATCACCCGCTAGCAAAGTATTCATTACGAGGATACAACATGTCGGTTAAACAAGATTTCTTGGATGGACTTCGCAATGTTTTCCTGAAATTTAAATCAGCGGAACAATTCTCTGACGATATCGCATTCAACTCTGATGGATCCGATATTTTAAGTAGCAGATTCCATGTACTTGTGAATGATACCTTAAGTGCAGAAGCTGAAATGGAAATGTTAACAACTCTGTGGAAAATTGCTGACGAATTTGATTTTCCTGTTTTTGTTCATGTAGCAATGGCACCTCTGTACGAACAAGGAATTATAATTGGACGTACAATTCAGGATTTATTTTGGATCACTTCTCTTTTGGTCATGATTCTTTTTATAGTTTTCATACCAAACATTGTCGTTGCAGTTCTCGTTGCAATATCGGTAACATCCACCATTGTAGAAACTTTAGGGTACATGTCTTTGTGGGGTACAAACGTGGACATTTTATCTATGATGAGTCTGATATTATGTGTCGGATTCTGCGTAAATTATCCGGCTCACATATCTTACGCGTATATTTGTTCTCCGTATCAAACTCCCAATGAAAAAATGAAAGACAGTCTGTATCGTATCGGCTATCCAATATGTCAAGGATCTCTGTCAACCATTTTAGGAATTTTATTTGTATACAGAGATATGTACGCTTTCATTATATTAGTGAAAATTGTATTTCTTATTGCATTGGAAACTGCATTTCATGCATTGATTTTTGTTCCTGTTGTTCTCTCTTTAATCTCTTCAATTTTCTTTAAAGTTAATAACGAGATATAGAGCCAGAAAAAATTTCTGGAAAATTTACTATTGTGATTATAAAATAAACTTACAATTTTAAAACTTTTTAATATAGTTTATTTTTTATTTAATTTTAATTTTGCATAAAAAATTTAATGTTATATTTGTATGAATAGTTATTTCTAGANGGGTGTCCAAACACCCCACAGTATTAATTACATTTTTTAAAAAAATTTTACAAATATTTATTTGTTTTTTTTATTTTAAAAATAACTATAATGTGACCACTTTTATTATTTATAATATAGATATAATAATCAATGTGAATAAAAATAATTTAAGTTTATTTTAATTCAAAATGGCTGACTTTCATAAACACATTGAGAAAATACCAAACATAGCAAGTTGCTTGTCATTTGCACTGAGTGCCAAAGTACAATGTCAGCTATTGAATCAGAGTGACAAAAATGCTTAAAAAACAATTTAGATTTTTACTATTGGTTTAATAATAAGATCTAATGTAATGAGTTTTGATAAATGTTGTATTTTATTTTCGTGGATTTATGTACTAATATAATATGTAATCATACCTGAATATAATCATATGTATAATGACACATGCCTTTACCAAATAAATGAGTAAATCTTTATGAATTTTTACTTACATGGTTTATGGACCAAAAAAAATGTCGGGGTGGACAAACGCCCCACTGCACTAATGCCGAAAAAAAACTCAGTGCACTAACGCAGGGTTAAATATATAAGCAACAGATATAACTACCGCTGTGTTTCGCTAAAATAAATTTGTCGAAATATATTTATTTAAGCCAAAGACAATAGCAGTAATTAAAACCGGTATTTATTATTTTCATAGCGATAACAGTTAAATGCATATATAATGATATATATTTATATTTTAAAGAATATAAAAATCACAATAGATTTTACTACATTACAATCAAGGTTAACTACAATATTAATATTCGTTATGCGTTTCTTCGATTGTATTTGACAGGAAAGAAACGAAGAAAAATATATTATTTATCTCTTATCTTTTTTTGCTGCTAATTTTACACAAAATATAATTATTCAAATTTAGAATTGCATTGATTTATTATTTAATGGTAACTAGCCATTTAATTTTTCTTACTGCTATTTTATCCAATATGAAACGAAAATACTTCTAGTCGGTTTAAATTTTAAATACTAAATGGCATAACACCAAAAATTCATCAAAATAACTTATTAACGTTTTTCACAAATATATTTTCATTGCTCGGTAATAATTAATTTCAAAATTTATTTCAAAGTTTCCTCGTTTTGGCAAAATTGTTCATGAAACTTGTATTGCAAGTCTTTTCCTCATAGATAATTTAGAATTTCTTGCAACATTCCTTTTTTTATATAAACAAGTCTAACGTTTGAATCCAGTCTTTAAATTACAAAATTCATTTGCAAATTCGAAATAAATATATCGAAATATAAATAATAAATATATCGAATAAGAATAAATATATAAGAATAAATAATATAAGAATAAATATATCGAAATATATTAAGTGAANTAATGTTATATTTGTATGAATAGTTATTTCTAGACATTAGTCACGATATAGCTTATTTTTTTCTTAATTATTTTAAACCGAGTTTTGTCGAAATTATTACGTTTTATGATGTTATTATCTTATTTTTTTGTAATGTAGTTATTATAAATTATTACTTCAGTAGAAATGTATATGTAGATAAAGTGAAAAATATTGATTTAAGACTTTAAACTTTTCTAGATTTACTAGAATAAAAATTTTTAAAGTAATAGTTTGTGTTATCCTGTTGTATTAAAAATTATTTTTATACTAAATAATGAGCCATGCGTTGCTCGGGAGAAAAGTAACAATACGGATGATTAAAATTATTACATTATATCTAATTTTACCTGTTTTCTCAGAATGCAGGTATTAGGTTGCTCTTTTTCCAGACTAATTACAAAATTCTTAGATGGGTCTAAAAATATGTTCGATTTCTAGCAAAAACGCAAAAACTGCATCTGCGCCTGTAAATCTTGCACGTTGCTTTTTACTTATCACTTCAATTGTTACTTAACCACTTTCACTGTTAACACTTTCATTGTTAATAACCTCCCCCCTTAGGAAAAATTTCGAAAAATCCTTTCTTAGGGTGCGACCTGTTCAGACGCAACTTTAGAGCGAGATAGAGGTTGCGAGCGATTTAGTTTTCGCAAAGGAAAACCATGCACAAACGAGAAGCGAGAAATAATGCTGGCGAGAGGGAATTTCTGGTTTTCGCACATATCTGACAGTTTTTGATATTTATCGCTTCTTGCCTCTTCTCGCCACATATTCTCGCTCGCTCGCGTCTGCATAGCCGCACCCGTAGTGTACGTTTTCATGACGAAACCTAACTTTGTACCAAATTTTATCTTTAACCTCTTAACCGTTTGTGCTTTGCGATTCTTATTATTAATCGAAGTGGCTGTTTTAAAAAGCAATTTTTGCAACTAAAAATAATATTGTCAACGATATCAAAGATAATATTCAAAAGAAAATTTCCGGTAATATTCAAAAAAACATTCAGAACTGGCAACTGCTCAAACTCTTTTAAGTTTGGGTATTGTATAAATTATATATCAAATCAACTTTTTATTAACAAATAAACTAAGTTCACTTTACAGTTTTCACACTTTATTTTCGATTTATATTCAGTCAGTGTATTACTTTGACTACTCACACTTCACTGTTTCTTTTTATTCACTCACTGCACTACTTGGGAATTAGTACTTCTTTTTCGGTTTTTGTCTTTGTTACTAATAAGAAACTTAAGTTCGAACCCACACCGGATCTTGCTTTATATATCCTTACCAATGGGTAGTCCCAACCATACAAAACAGGCTTCGAATGGTCCGCAATGTCCCAGAACATTTCACAACATTCGAGACTTTTCTAGAATGTTTCGCAATGATCTGGGATGTTTCGACATGTTCCCGAACGTTCCAGAACATCCCGAATCATTCTGGAATATTGTGGAATGCTCTCGAACACTCTCGAATGTTCTGGACTGTTCTAAAAATTTTTAGAGGACAAAATTTCTAGCACTTATATCTTTAACAGAACACCCTTCTGGTAAAAACGGGAACCTTCTTCATGGATGGTGGATATAGGGCTACCACACCATATAAGTCCCTTGGTCGTATTGGGACTCGTTTTTGAGTTTTAGAGGCACGCACATTGTACACTTAACTTTATTATATATATTGATATTGACGATGATGGTGATTGTATTTTAGTAACGTTTTAGTTTTTTTATTATAATAAGAAAGTGGCATATGCTATGGTTTGCATTGCAACTAACAATCTTTAGCACGGGCAAACTGCAACTTGTTTATCCTGCAGTTTCACTGATGTAATTGTTATATGCCTCAAAAGTAGTTTCGTTTGTAATATTATTAATATCAGTTTTGTTTTCTCGTTTTGTTAAATACAAGAAAAAATAAATGTAAAATTATGACATGCAAGCAGAAAATAATCTTGAAAATATTTACCATTTTTGGTATGTGATTTTGCTGCTTCGATAAATGAAAACTTCCAGGCTTTGTTTCCTAATGTGTAAATTATTTTTTTTGCAAAGTTGCGCGATTTTGTTAAACAAAATTGCGCAATTTCGCATAAAATAAAACGTAGTAATAACATTGTGACATTCAGAGGGAGTAATTGCGTAAATAAATAATATAGTTATATTTTAATACGAAGAAGAAAAAAGCAAGCCATAGGTCAAGTAAAGAATGAATTAACAAAGTGGAGGAAACCCACACACATCTTACTTTTTGATTTCTTAACGGATAAAAACGATGAAATATCTTTCTGATTTAACAATTATGTTTAATGTTGTAATACATACCTCGATTTTAAACACTACCGACCATTAATTTTGTTTGTTTGACAACTTTTATCAATTTTCTGAGGTGAAGTGACTAATAATACCAGATAAAAGGAAGTAATAAATTTCTCGAAACGTTTGATTAGTGACAGTTAATGCGTAACTGCACCTATTTATTAAACCTTTTTATGATTTTATTAAATTTTCATTCATATTTTAAACCTGTCTACCTGCCTGTTATTCGGAAAATGGAGAACTTTATCGACTTATCACCACCTTCCTCCCACTTAATTGGTTAACGAGCACTCATACTCACATAACTGAGAATTATCACGTGTTAAGACACGCATAATTATTCTAACTGGTATCAGTTCTTGACCGGAAACCGCCATCGTACGAATTGGGTGTGTTCCGTTAAACTAAGCCATTCTCAGTGAACGAGAAAGGTTTTACGAACTTATGCGATGAACTAGTGATTAGGTATCGCTCCCTGAGTCTTTGGCTGCTCACAAATTGGTGTCAGGAGTAGGATGCAGCCAACTTCCAGGCTTTGATAAAAAGGTTTTGTCTTAGACAGGTTTTTCACGTTAAACAAGTTTAGTTCTTCAAAATATTGCTAGATAAAATAGTATATAAAGTAATTTGAATTATAATTTAATTAAGGTAGAATAAATGATGGAACCAGAAAATCCTAGAGCACTATTATGTAAAATAGGCAGTTTTGTCTAATTTCTCTTTTCTCACTTTGGTGACCCAAACTGTCCACGGATAGATGAATTCTTTATCATTAAATGATGTCGCCAGATTGGCAGAATGGACAAATGTCCAGATGTTGCAGTGACACGTTTAAAACTAACTGGTATTGCTGAAAGTTTGCACAGAAAGATAGAAAGATAAAAGATGTCAAAGATTATGAGGAATTTAAACGCATAATGCTCAAACGCTTTGAGAAAAAGCCATATTTTTTTAAATTGCAGAAATTTTACACCTGCGTCCAAAGATGAGATGAGAACGTACAAACATACGCTGTACAATTACAAACACTAGCTGCAGAAATAGAAATACAGGAAGATACGCGCGGACACTGCCAAAATTGCTATCATGCAGTGAGTTCAGGATAAAGAGAGAGACAAACGACTAAAACTTTAATTTTTACAAATTTTATTTTCTTCACTTATCGCCGCTTGTAAAGCGGCGATAAGTGAAGAAAATAAAATTTGTAAAAATTAAAGTTTTAGTCGTTTGTCTCTCTCTTTATCCTGAACTCACTGCATGATAGCAATTTTGGCAGTGTCCGCGCGTATCTTCCTGTATTTCTATTTCTGCAGCTAGTGTTTGTAATTGTACAGCGTATGTTTGTACGTTCTCATCTCATCTTTGGACGCAGGTGTAAAATTTCTGCAATTTAAAAAAATATGGCTTTTTCTCAAAGCGTTTGAGCATTATGCGTTTAAATTCCTCATAATCTTTGACATCTTTTATCTTTCTATCTTTCTGTGCAAACTTTCAGCAATACCAGTTAGTTTTAAACGTGTCACTGCAACATCTGGACATTTGTCCATTCTGCCAATCTGGCGACATCATTTAATGATAAAGAATTCATCTATCCGTGGACAGTTTGGGTCACCAAAGTGAGAAAAGAGAAATTAGACAAAACTGCCTATTTTACATAATAGTGCTCTAGGATTTTCTGGTTCCATCATTTATTCTACCTTAATTAAATTATAATTCAAATTACTTTATATACTATTTTATCTAGCAATATTTTGAAGAACTAAACTTGTTTAACGTGAAAAACCTGTCTAAGACAAAACCTTTTTATCAAAGCCTGGAAGTTGGCTGCATCCTACTCCTGACACCAATTTGTGAGCAGCCAAAGACTCAGGGAGCGATACCTAATCACTAGTTCATCGCATAAGTTCGTAAAACCTTTCTCGTTCACTGAGAATGGCTTAGTTTAACGGAACACACCCAATTCGTACGATGGCGGTTTCCGGTCAAGAACTGATACCAGTTAGAATAATTATGCGTGTCTTAACACGTGATAATTCTCAGTTATGTGAGTATGAGTGCTCGTTAACCAATTAAGTGGGAGGAAGGTGGTGATAAGTCGATAAAGTTCTCCATTTTCCGAATAACAGGCAGGTAGACAGGTTTAAAATATGAATGAAAATTTAATAAAATCATAAAAAGGTTTAATAAATAGGTGCAGTTACGCATTAACTGTCACTAATCAAACGTTTCGAGAAATTTATTACTTCCTTTTATCTGGTATTATTAGTCATTTCACCTCAGAAAATTGATAAAAGTTGTCAAACAAACAAAATTAATGGTCGGTAGTGTTTAAAATCGAGGTATGTATTACAACATTAAACATAATTGTTAAATCAGAAAGATATTTCATCGTTTTTATCCGTTAAGAAATCAAAAAGTAAGATGTGTGTGGGTTTCCTCCACTTTGTTAATTCATTCTTTACTTGACCTATGGCTTGCTTTTTTCTTCTTCGTATTAAAATATAACTATATTATTTATTTACGCAATTACTCCCTCTGAATGTCACAATGTTATTACTACGTTTTATTTTATGCGAAATTGCGCAATTTTGTTTAACAAAATCGCGCAACTTTGCAAAAAAAATAATTTACACATTAGGAAACAAAGCCTGGAAGTTTTCATTTATCGAAGCAGCAAAATCACATACCAAAAATGGTAAATATTTTCAAGATTATTTTCTGCTTGCATGTCATAATTTTACATTTATTTTTTCTTGTATTTAACAAAACGAGAAAACAAAACTGATATTAATAATATTACAAACGAAACTACTTTTGAGGCATATAACAATTACATCAGTGAAACTGCAGGATAAACAAGTTGCAGTTTGCCCGTGCTAAAGATTGTTAGTTGCAATGCAAACCATAGCATATGCCACTTTCTTATTATAATAAAAAAACTAAAACGTTACTAAAATACAATCACCATCATCGTCAATATCAATATATATAATAAAGTTAAGTGTACAATGTGCGTGCCTCTAAAACTCAAAAACGAGTCCCAATACGACCAAGGGACTTATATGGTGTGGTAGCCCTATATCCACCATCCATGAAGAAGGTTCCCGTTTTTTACCAGAAGGGTGTTCTGTTAAAGATATAAGTGCTAGAAATTTTGTCCTCTAAAAATTTTTAGAACAGTCCAGAACATTCGAGAGTGTTCGAGAGCATTCCACAATATTCCAGAATGATTCGGGATGTTCTGGAACGTTCGGGAACATGTCGAAACATCCCAGATCATTGCGAAACATTCTAGAAAAGTCTCGAATGTTGTGAAATGTTCTGGGACATTGCGGACCATTCGAAGCCTGTTTTGTATGGTTGGGACTACCCATTGGTAAGGATATATAAAGCAAGATCCGGTGTGGGTTCGAACTTAAGTTTCTTATTAGTAACAAAGACAAAAACCGAAAAAGAAGTACTAATTCCCAAGTAGTGCAGTGAGTGAATAAAAAGAAACAGTGAAGTGTGAGTAGTCAAAGTAATACACTGACTGAATATAAATCGAAAATAAAGTGTGAAAACTGTAAAGTGAACTTAGTTTATTTGTTAATAAAAAGTTGATTTGATATATAATTTATAAAATACCCAAACTTAAAAGAGTTTGAGCAGTTGCCAGTTCTGAATGTTTTTTTGAATATTACCGGAAATTTTCTTTTGAATATTATCTTTGATATCGTTGACAATATTATTTTTAGTTGCAAAAATTGCTTTTTAAAACAGCCACTTCGATTAATAATAAGAATCGCAAAGCACAAACGGTTAAGAGGTTAAAGATAAAATTTGGTACAAAGTTAGGTTTCGTCATGAAAACGTACACTACGGGTGCGGCTATGCAGACGCGAGCGAGCGAGAATATGTGGCGAGAAGAGGCAAGAAGCGATAAATATCAAAAACTGTCAGATATGTGCGAAAACCAGAAATTCCCTCTCGCCAGCATTATTTCTCGCTTCTCGTTTGTGCATGGTTTTCCTTTGCGAAAACTAAATCGCTCGCAACCTCTATCTCGCTCTAAAGTTGCGTCTGAACAGGTCGCACCCTAAGAAAGGATTTTTCGAAATTTTTCCTAAGGGGGGAGGTTATTAACAATGAAAGTGTTAACAGTGAAAGTGGTTAAGTAACAATTGAAGTGATAAGTAAAAAGCAACGTGCAAGATTTACAGGCGCAGATGCAGTTTTTGCGTTTTTGCTAGAAATCGAACATATTTTTAGACCCATCTAAGAATTTTGTAATTAGTCTGGAAAAAGAGCAACCTAATACCTGCATTCTGAGAAAACAGGTAAAATTAGATATAATGTAATAATTTTAATCATCCGTATTGTTACTTTTCTCCCGAGCAACGCATGGCTCATTATTTAGTATAAAAATAATTTTTAATACAACAGGATAACACAAACTATTACTTTAAAAATTTTTATTCTAGTAAATCTAGAAAAGTTTAAAGTCTTAAATCAATATTTTTCACTTTATCTACATATACATTTCTACTGAAGTAATAATTTATAATAACTACATTACAAAAAAATAAGATAATAACATCATAAAACGTAATAATTTCGACAAAACTCGGTTTAAAATAATTAAGAAAAAAATAAGCTATATCGTGACTAATGTCTAGAAATAACTATTCATACAAATATAACATTAAATTTTTTATGCAAAATTAAAATTAAATAAAAAATAAACTATATTAAAANGGGTGTCCAAACACCCCACAGTATTAATTACATTTTTTAAAAAAATTTTACAAATATTTATTTGTTTTTTTTATTTTAAAAATAACTATAATGTGACCACTTTTATTATTTATAATATAGATATAATAATCAATGTGAATAAAAATAATTTAAGTTTATTTTAATTCAAAATGGCTGACTTTCATAAACACATTGAGAAAATACCAAACATAGCAAGTTGCTTGTCATTTGCACTGAGTGCCAAAGTACAATGTCAGCTATTGAATCAGAGTGACAAAAATGCTTAAAAAACAATTTAGATTTTTACTATTGGTTTAATAATAAGATCTAATGTAATGAGTTTTGATAAATGTTGTATTTTATTTTCGTGGATTTATGTACTAATATAATATGTAATCATACCTGAATATAATCATATGTATAATGACACATGCCTTTACCAAATAAATGAGTAAATCTTTATGAATTTTTACTTACATGGTTTATGGACCAAAAAAAATGTCGGGGTGGACAAACGCCCCACTGCACTAATGCCGAAAAAAAACTCAGTGCACTAACGCAGGGTTAAATATATAAGCAACAGATATAACTACCGCTGTGTTTCGCTAAAATAAATTTGTCGAAATATATTTATTTAAGCCAAAGACAATAGCAGTAATTAAAACCGGTATTTATTATTTTCATAGCGATAACAGTTAAATGCATATATAATGATATAATATATATTTTTAAAGAATATAAAAATTGCAATAGATTTTACTACGGTACAATCAAGGTTAACTACATTATTAATATTCGTTATGCGTTTCTTCGATTGTATTTGACAGAAAAGAAACGAGGAAAAATATATTATTTATCTCTTATCTTCTTTTGCTGCTACTTCTACACAGAATAGAATTATTCAAATTTAGACTTTCATTTAATTTATTATCTAATGGTAATTAGTAATTTAATTTTTTACTGCTATTTTCTTTAATATGAAACGAAAATATTTATTTGTGGTCGGTTTAAATTTTATATACAAAATGGCAGAACACTAAAAATTCATCAAAATAACTTATTAACGTTTTTCACAAATACATTATCATTGCTCATTAATAATTAATTTCAAAATTTATTTTAAAGTTTTCTCGTTTTGGCTAAATTGTTCACGAAACTTGTATTGCAAGTTTTTTCCTCATAGATAATTTAGCATTTCTTGCAACATTAATTTCTTTTTTATATTAACAAGTTTAACGTTTGAATCCAGTCTTCGAATTACGAAATTCATTTGCAAATTCGTTATGAAAGTATTGTTAATTATAACGCTGTTCATAAATATATTTAGCGCCGGATAGTTCGACTTAACTTTGCATAAAAGGTACAACATGCTGGGTGCTTTGTATTTAAATATTACTTGTCAGTTCAATCATTATTTTGCTTTCATCATAGTGTATGTATAAAATAAACATGATCATGCTATTTGTTTTTTGCTTAGTTTGTAGCAATTTTAATAAAGTGGAGTGTGATTTAATACGTTATTAAATGTGTCGTTCTGTTAGTCATGTATTTTACAAATAATGTAAAATACTAAAGTGTGTAGATCACATCCTGATTATATTTCAAACTGCTTAGTGTAAAGAATGTGTTATAAATAGCTTTTAATTTGTGTACATCCAGAAAACGTTAAGTTTTTTTCTGGTTGTAAAAAAAAAAACATTTTTTATATTAAGATTTGGTGTAATGTCACTTTTACCCATTTATCCTGAGTGTCTTCTGCCGGATTGGGGATTTCTATAACCATCTTCATAAACCCACAAAAATGAACTGTAAGCGTCTCTATATTTTCTTCACTTATCACCGCTTGTAAAGTCTCATGGAACCTGTGAGGTTACTTTTACTTGACTCTTTGTCAAATTTGAAGATCGATCCTTTGTATAAATTAGACTTTTAGTCGTTCGTCTCGTTCTTTATCTTAAACTCATTGCATGATAGCTATTTCGGCAGTGTCCGCGCCATCTTGGTGTATTTCTATTTCTGCAGCTAGTATTTGTAATTGTACAGCGTATGTTTGTACGTCCTCATATCATGTTTGGACGCAAGTGTAGAATTTCTGCAATTTTAAAGAATATGGTTCTTCCTTAAAGCGTTTAAGCATTATATGTTTAAATTCCTCAAAATCTTCGAAAACCTTTATCTTTCTATCTCTCTGGGCAAACTTTCAGCAATACCAGTTAGTTTTAAACGTGTCACTGCAACATCTGGACATTTGTCCATTCTGCCAATCTGGCGACATCATTTAATGATACAAAGAATTCATCTATCTATAGATAGTTTGGGTCACAGAAGTCAGACTAAACTGTTTATTCTACCTAATGCTGCTCTGGGATTTTCTGGTTTTATCATTTATACTACCTTAATTTACTTATAATTCAAATTACTTTATATGACAACACCAAAGGTCCTCCCTATACTTCGGCACCACGTGACCGAAGGGTCGACATCGCGTCAACGAAGATCGCAAGGACAAGTTTTGTCAGGACTGACAGCACTGTATCTTTACGGACAGACACGAAAACCGTTTCGTTCGGGCGTCTGAGCGATCGCGTGTGTGAGGAAATGAATTCAGGATGGAGAACGAGACAGCGCACCAGAAGTGACTTACACAGAGACGTTTTAACTTAACATAATTTGTAACAAGAGGCCATACGTTTCGCTTTTAAATATGCGATGTTTTTGGTACATTTCTACTATTTGATATATATATTATCTATATTTGATATTACGTTTTCCTCCGATTTGTGAGAGAGAGAGTTTACAGAAATTTCGCGTGGGGTTTAATACCTTGTTCGCTGTCTTGATGGAGATTCTCAAGAGTTCTTAATGAATGAAAAAATGTTCGGGATATCAGTTTGGGTATCCAGTAGAGGAAGTATCAGTAAGAATGATAGAACGTACAGTATCCGCAAAGGTGTTACACGATGGAACGATGTTTTCTGATGATATTTTAGTAGGATAGAAATACGTAGAATAAAATTATAGATTCACAGATATCTGAATATTGAGACACTTAAGACAAGGTACGGGTAAAAACTCTTTTGAAAGACGGGCGACGGCTGCCTCACGTTGTTGTTCTGTTCTATTGTTGTACTCGTGAAAGCGCGATATTAGGTCGAAAGGTGATGAGAAAGCGTCCTTATTAGACCTGAGAACTTAACAAATGTTTAACTCCCAGGTGTAAAAGTTAAAAGTTATTGAACAAAAGTATAGCTACGATGAGAAATGATATAGAGACACGGAAAGTCCGAAGTAGAATTTTCACATTTATGCACTATTTTATCTAGCAATATTTTGAAAAAAAAAAACTAAACTTGTTTAACGTGGAAAAGTTGTCTAAGATGAAAAACCTCTCAATTGAAGCCTGGAAGTTGGCTTTATTTCACTTCTGACACCACTTTGTGAGCAGCAGAGGATTCGGAGAGTAATCCCTAATTACCACTTCATTGCACGGGTTCGTAAAACTCTCTCTCGTTCTCTGATAATGGCTTAGTTTAACGGAACACACGCAATTCTTACGATGGCGGTTTCCGGTGAAGAACTGATACCACTTACAATAATTAAGCGTGTCCTAACTCGTGATAATTCTCACTTATGTGAGTAGGAGAGCTCGTTAAGCAACTGAGTGAGAGGGAGGTGGGGATAAGTCGATAAAGTTGTTCATCTCCGAATAACAGGCAGGTAGATAGGTTTAAAATATGACTGAAAATTTTATAAAAACATAAAAAAGTTTAATTAATAAGGCCAGTTACGCGTTAACTGTCACTAATCAAACGTTTTGACAAATTTATTACCTCCTTCTATCCAGTTTTATTACTCATTTTACCTGATAAAATTGACAAAAGCTGTCAAAAAAACGAAATTAATGGTCGGTAGTGACTAAAATCGACGTTTTTATTCCGACACATAAAAATAATCGTTAAAACAGAAAGATATTTCATCGTTTTTATCTGATAATAAACCAGGAAAAATAAAATGTGTGTGGACTTCCTCCACTTTGTTATTTCCTTTTTTACTCGATCTTTAGCTTGCATTTTTCGTCATCGTATTTAAATATAACTTAATTATTTAATTATGTACATACTCCATCTGATTGTCACAATATAATTATTATGTTTGTTTTTAATTTGTGCTAAATTGCGCAATTTTATTTATCAAAATCGTGCAACTTCGCACAAAAAATAATTTACACATAAGGAAACAAAACCTAGAAGTTTATATTTAATCGAAGTATTAACATCTCATAAACCAAAAATAATAAATACCTTCAAGATTATTTTCTGCTTGCATGTTATACTTTTACATTTATTTATTTTTTTGTATTAAACGGAGCGAAAAAACAAAAAAACGATACTACTTTTCCCACAAAAATGAACTGTAAGCGTCTCTATATTTTCTTCACTTATCGCCGCTTGTAAAGCGGCGATAAGTGAAGAAAATAAAATTTGTAAAAATTAAAGAAGAGAAGCTTAAATATAGAGAAGCTTATAGCTCGTTTTTGTGCGGTTATAAAATATAGAGAAGCCTACAGCTCGTTTTTGTGCGGTTATGAGGATAGTGATGGAGATCCCCAATCCGGCAGAAGACACTCAGGATAAATGGGAAAAAGTGGCACTTCACCTAATCTTAATATCAAAAATGTTTTTTTACAACCAGGAAGAGAAGATTAACGTTTTCTGAATGTACACAAATTTAAAGCTATTTATAACACATTCTTTACATTAAGCAGCTTGAAATATAATCAGCATTGTAAATTTTTTTCTGAGATTTATGTGATGTGATATACACATTTCAGTATTTTCCATTATTTGTAAAATACATGACCATTCTAAAATACATTATTTTATAAAATACAACGACATATTTAATAACGTATAAAATTATACCCCACTTTATTAAAATTGCTACACACCAGGGAAGAAACAAATAGCATAATCATGTTTATTTTATATATACAGTATATTGAAAGCAAGACAATGATTGAACTGAGAAGTAATATTGAAGTACAAAGCACCCAGCATGTTGTACCTTTTATGCGAACTTTTCGCGTTTGTTGCATGCAGCGTTCATAGTGTAATACAGTCGACCCCCTTATAACGTGGGTTCCTATAACGGAAATTCCTATAACATAACCAAAAAATTGTAGCAATATTCGTATAAAGGAACTCCTAAAACGTCATTGCCGAGTCGTGTCGCGTCAAGATTGATAGAATCTGGACCAATAGTCGATGAGCAGCCGAAATACTTTCCTCCGCTCTATGCCACGCTACGGAGAGTTTAGGCGGCTAAATTGAGTTTGCTATCGTCTGTACAGTATTATACATAAATTATGTATAAATTGTATATAAATTAGGTACTGTACATATAATTATATATTAATTATATATAAATTAGGTACTGTATATATAATTATATATTAACTTATTGTAACGTAACTTTAT
>NW_019385788.1:179898-185654 GCF_000671375.1 Centruroides sculpturatus
AACTTGTATTGCAAGTTTTTTCCTCATAGATAATTTAGCATTTCTTGCAACATTAATTTCTTTTTTATATTAACAAGTTTAACGTTTGAATCCAGTCTTCGAATTACAAAATTCATTTGCAAATTCGTTATGAAAGTATTGTTAATTATAACGCTGTTCATAAATATATTTAGCGCCGGATAGTTCGACTTAACTTTGCATAAAAGGTACAACATGCTGGGTGCTTTGTATTTAAATATTACTTGTCAGTTCAATCATTATTTTGCTTTCATCATAGTGTATGTATAAAATAAACATGATCATGCTATTTGTTTTTTGCTTAGTTTGTAGCAATTTTAATAAAGTGGAGTGTGATTTAATACGTTATTAAATGTGTCGTTCTGTTAGTCATGTATTTTACAAATAATGTAAAATACTAAAGTGTGTAGATCACATCCTGATTATATTTCAAACTGCTTAGTGTAAAGAATGTGTTATAAATAGCTTTTAATTTGTGTACATCCAGAAAACGTTAAGTTTTTTTCTGGTTGTAAAAAAAAAAACATTTTTTATATTAAGATTTGGTGTAATGTCACTTTTACCCATTTATCCTGAGTGTCTTCTGCCGGATTGGGGATTTCTATAACCATCTTCATAAACCCACAAAAATGAACTGTAAGCGTCTCTATATTTTCTTCACTTATCACCGCTTGTAAAGTCTCATGGAACCTGTGAGGTTACTTTTACTTGACTCTTTGTCAAATTTGAAGATCGATCCTTTGTATAAATTAGACTTTTAGTCGTTCGTCTCGTTCTTTATCTTAAACTCATTGCATGATAGCTATTTCGGCAGTGTCCGCGCCATCTTGGTGTATTTCTATTTCTGCAGCTAGTATTTGTAATTGTACAGCGTATGTTTGTACGTCCTCATATCATGTTTGGACGCAAGTGTAGAATTTCTGCAATTTTAAAGAATATGGTTCTTCCTTAAAGCGTTTAAGCATTATATGTTTAAATTCCTCAAAATCTTCGAAAACCTTTATCTTTCTATCTCTCTGGGCAAACTTTCAGCAATACCAGTTAGTTTTAAACGTGTCACTGCAACATCTGGACATTTGTCCATTCTGCCAATCTGGCGACATCATTTAATGATACAAAGAATTCATCTATCTATAGATAGTTTGGGTCACAGAAGTCAGACTAAACTGTTTATTCTACCTAATGCTGCTCTGGGATTTTCTGGTTTTATCATTTATACTACCTTAATTTACTTATAATTCAAATTACTTTATATGACAACACCAAAGGTCCTCCCTATACTTCGGCACCACGTGACCGAAGGGTCGACATCGCGTCAACGAAGATCGCAAGGACAAGTTTTGTCAGGACTGACAGCACTGTATCTTTACGGACAGACACGAAAACCGTTTCGTTCGGGCGTCTGAGCGATCGCGTGTGTGAGGAAATGAATTCAGGATGGAGAACGAGACAGCGCACCAGAAGTGACTTACACAGAGACGTTTTAACTTAACATAATTTGTAACAAGAGGCCATACGTTTCGCTTTTAAATATGCGATGTTTTTGGTACATTTCTACTATTTGATATATATATTATCTATATTTGATATTACGTTTTCCTCCGATTTGTGAGAGAGAGAGTTTACAGAAATTTCGCGTGGGGTTTAATACCTTGTTCGCTGTCTTGATGGAGATTCTCAAGAGTTCTTAATGAATGAAAAAATGTTCGGGATATCAGTTTGGGTATCCAGTAGAGGAAGTATCAGTAAGAATGATAGAACGTACAGTATCCGCAAAGGTGTTACACGATGGAACGATGTTTTCTGATGATATTTTAGTAGGATAGAAATACGTAGAATAAAATTATAGATTCACAGATATCTGAATATTGAGACACTTAAGACAAGGTACGGGTAAAAACTCTTTTGAAAGACGGGCGACGGCTGCCTCACGTTGTTGTTCTGTTCTATTGTTGTACTCGTGAAAGCGCGATATTAGGTCGAAAGGTGATGAGAAAGCGTCCTTATTAGACCTGAGAACTTAACAAATGTTTAACTCCCAGGTGTAAAAGTTAACAGTTATTGAACAAAAGTATAGCTACGATGAGAAATGATATAGAGACACGGAAAGTCCGAAGTAGAATTTTCACATTTATGCACTATTTTATCTAGCAATATTTTGAAAAAAAAAACTAAACTTGTTTAACGTGGAAAAGTTGTCTAAGATGAAAAACCTCTCAATTGAAGCCTGGAAGTTGGCTTTATTTCACTTCTGACACCACTTTGTGAGCAGCAGAGGATTCGGAGAGTAATCCCTAATTACCACTTCATTGCACGGGTTCGTAAAACTCTCTCTCGTTCTCTGATAATGGCTTAGTTTAACGGAACACACGCAATTCTTACGATGGCGGTTTCCGGTGAAGAACTGATACCACTTACAATAATTAAGCGTGTCCTAACTCGTGATAATTCTCACTTATGTGAGTAGGAGAGCTCGTTAAGCAACTGAGTGAGAGGGAGGTGGGGATAAGTCGATAAAGTTGTTCATCTCCGAATAACAGGCAGGTAGATAGGTTTAAAATATGACTGAAAATTTTATAAAAACATAAAAAAGTTTAATTAATAAGGCCAGTTACGCGTTAACTGTCACTAATCAAACGTTTTGACAAATTTATTACCTCCTTCTATCCAGTTTTATTACTCATTTTACCTGATAAAATTGACAAAAGCTGTCAAAAAAACGAAATTAATGGTCGGTAGTGACTAAAATCGACGTTTTTATTCCGACACATAAAAATAATCGTTAAAACAGAAAGATATTTCATCGTTTTTATCTGATAATAAACCAGGAAAAATAAAATGTGTGTGGACTTCCTCCACTTTGTTATTTCCTTTTTTACTCGATCTTTAGCTTGCATTTTTCGTCATCGTATTTAAATATAACTTAATTATTTAATTATGTAAATACTTCCTCTGAATGTCACAATATAATTATTATGTTTGTTTTTAATTTGTGCTAAATTGCGCAATTTTATTTATCAAAATCGTGCAACTTCGCACAAAAAATAATTTACACATAAGGAAACAAAACCTAGAAGTTTATATTTAATCGAAGTATTAACATCTCATAAACCAAAAATAATAAATACCTTCAAGATTATTTTCTGCTTGCATGTTATACTTTTACATTTATTTATTTTTTTGTATTAAACGGAGCGAAAAAACAAAAAAACGATACTACTTTTGAGGTATATAACAATTACATCAATGAAACTGCAAGATAAACAAGAAGCAGTTTGCCTGTGCTGAAAAGTTTTAGTTCCAATGCAAACCATCGCATCTGCCAATTTTTTAATATAGCCTAATAAAAGAACTAAAACATCACTAAAATACAATCGCTGTCATCATCAATATCAATATGTGTACTAAAGATAAGTGTACAATGTGCGTTCCGCTAAAACTCAAAAACGAATCCCGGTACTATCAAGGGGGTTATATGGTGTGGTAGCGCTCTATCCTCCATTTATGAAGTAGGTTTTCGTTTTTACCTGAAGAGATGCTGTTAAAGATATAATGGCTAGAAGTTTGTTTATATTGTAATAATTTTAATTTTTCCTATTGTTACCTTTCTCCAGGGCAACGCCAGGCTCATCAGCTAGTATAAAAATAGTTTTAATTAAAAAAAAAAAAACACAAAGTATAAATTTTAAAATTTTTATTGTAATGAATGTAAAAAAGATTCAAGGCTTAATCCAAAATCCACTATTTTATCTACGTATACATTTCTAGTGAAGTATACATTTCTAGTAAAGTAATAATTTATAATAACTAGAATACAAAAAAATAAAAGAGTAGTAACATTTTATTCGTATATAATAACATCATAAATCGTAATTATTTCGAAAAATCTCAGTTTAAAATAATTAAGTAAGAAATAAACTATATAATGATTGATGTCTAGAATTAACTATTGATACAATTAAAACATTAGATTTTTTATGCAAAATTCAAATTAAATAAAATTAAACTATATTGAAAATATTTAAAATTGTAAGTTTATTTTACAATCACAATAGTAANGGCAAGTAAGTTGAGTTTATTATCGTCTGTACAGTATGTAAATTAGATACCGTAAATCTAATACAGCACTAATTTTACACATTTCTTGTGAAAGAAACATTTTTTATTCAATGGCCATAAGAATTATTTATATTAATGGTGTCTCCAAAGGTCAAGTTAGTTTTCTGCGAAAAATTCGTTATCAGAAATCGCGGCCGCCGTTTCGTACGCTGTACCGTGACAAAAACAAGCTTGAGCAATGGCGTAGTCGAACGTTGCACACTCGGTAAGTAATCCTACAATTGTTTGTTTATAGCATAGTTTATACGGATTATTCCCAAAAAATTATACGTGTTTTGGAAATGTTGAGTGGAATTAGTCTAGAATCGGTTAATTTTATAGAAGAAAACCTTTCAATCAGCCGTAGTCCGTAAACTTCACACGTGTCGGGCTGTGATTGGCTTATGTATTTAATGATTCCTACAACGTATAATTTGATTAACGTGGAACGTATGTAAGCGTTATAGGGGGTCAACTGTAATTGTAATGGTCAGCTGTTTATTTAAATATTTCTATAAATATTGCAAAATATCTTCAAAACAATACTTTATTATTTTAACACCATTTATCTATCAGTGTAGTAAAATATTGTTGACGTTAAAATAGTCGTAAAATTTTAAAACATTAAACATCTGCTGACTACGAATAAATACGTAAATTCTAACTTTCGATAGAATATAACTAAGCATAGTTCGATTTTTAATTAACGTTTAATAATAAATTATACGCAATAGCAAGTTTTGATAAGATTCTAAATTATAATTTTGCAAGTTAAATTCTTTTAACTTTACAGAATTTCTAAAAGTAGAATAACAAAAGAATAGTAATATAATTTTCTGTTTTTTCCGCATTTTACCATACAATAGAACAAAAGAAAATAATTACCAGAAGTCCTTGGTTGTCTTTTTATATAATAATTTTAATTCTAGCAATTTTTATTATTTAGAATTCTATACGCATTTGGCTGATATATCGATAAAAATAATAATTAACTGCTGTAATTTTTGTCTGTTTAAACTACAATTATTTAATTAGTAATTTACCATTTGCTTAAGATATATTTACATACTACTGAAAATAATTTTAACTTTAAACAAGTCTAAATATTTATTAGATGCATTAATGTTAGTGACTTTCAACGAGATATAATGAATAATTATTAATAAATTAATTGTAAATCGAATTTAAATAATGCTATTAAAATCTAGTGCTAATTGTTTCTAATGTTCGCTTCTAATAACTAAATTTTCGAATCAACTGATAATGAAACCGTGGTGAAATGTGATATTGAACGTAATTGTTTGCATTTGTTCTGTAAAAATAAAATTGATTGATTTAGTAGTTTAATGTATATGTTTTCTAATTTACTTTATAATATATAATAAAAATTTGAATAAAAACACATTCAGTCATTAAATTTACGTTTTTCAAATCTAATTACCATTTTATTAGATAAATTTATTATTTTTCGGTATTAAAAAAGCTTTTTCATACTTTTCTCGAAGTTTCTACATAATACAGTACATGATACTAAACATAACACATAAATTACATTAGTAATATTTTAAATATAAATAAGAATCATTAACCCTGGGGTAGTGCAGTGGGGTGTTTCGCCACCCCCAACGTTTTAAAAGTTG
>NW_019385789.1:0-472 GCF_000671375.1 Centruroides sculpturatus
GGCAGTATTCGTATAAAGAGACTCGTAAAACGTCGTCGCTGACTCGTGTCGCGACAAGATTGGTCGAATCTGGACCAATAGTGGACGAGCAGCAGAACTATTTTCCGTTGTCCAGCGCTACACTACGGAGAGTTTAGGCGGGTAAATTGAGTTTGCTATCGTCTGTACCGTATTATATATAAATTAGGTACTGTACATATAATTATATATTAATTACAATAGAACCTCGATTATCCGGACCTCTATTATCCTGATTTTCGATTATCCGGATTGTTCAAAATAAACAAAAATTTTACGAATTTGCTGATTTGCACTTGGCGAATTACGACACTGTTTATGTACTGTACGTGAAGGAATGCATAACTTTTTTTGTTTCAACAACGTCTCACCCAGCACAGTGGCCGTAAACTCTTAAATATAATTTGCGTCGTAATAAAAATACAACTTGACATACGCCATTTTAAGCAATATA
>NW_019385789.1:683-24622 GCF_000671375.1 Centruroides sculpturatus
ATTATATATAAATTAGGTACTGTATATATAATTATATATTAACTTAATTTATTGTAACTTTATTATAATTATATATATGCTTTCTGCCGCCTGGCAACACGCTACGGAGATTTTAGGCTAGTAAGTTGAGTTTATTATCGTCTGTACAGTATGTAAATTAGGTACCGTAAGTCTAATACAGCACTAATTTTATACATTTCTTGTGAAAGAAACATTTCTTATTCAACGGCCATATAAATTATTTCTATTAATGATATCTCCAAAGTTCAGCGAATTTTTCGCAGAAAAATAATTTATCAGAAAACGCGGCCGCGGTTTGCTGCGCTGCTCCGCGACGAAAACAAGGGTAAGCAACGACGTAGTCGAACGGTGCACACTCGGTAAGTAATCCTACAATTTTTTGTTTATAGCATAGTTTATACGGATTATTCCTAAAATATTATACGTGTTTTGGAAATGTTGAGTCGAATTAGTCTAGAATTGGTTAATTTTATAGAAAACTTTTCAAACAGCCTTAGTCCGTAAACTTCACACGTGTCGGGCTGCGATTGGCTCATGTATTTAATGATTCCTACAACGTAAAATTCGAATAATGTGGATCGTATCTAAGCGTTGTAGGGGGGTCTACTGTATAGTATACACATTATTGGCAGTAATGAAAGACAAGTTTTCATAAAAAAGGGAATTAATAATCCTCAAAATAGTATTCGTTGACGACATGATGGTCGAACGGTTAAGGCCCGGTCTATCGCTAGACCGGAATCGAATCCGGATGGGTCCATAAATATCAAGAATTTTTCGGTGGGTGACCTGTCCCGATATTCGGGTCGCCCACTGTGTGCCTGATCTAACCCATAATTGGTTTTCTAAGAAGGGCTTTTTTAAATTTTGATTTCGCAATAGTTAGTATATAACTTTCGCAAATTGTTAATGATTTCAAAATATAATTTTAATTTTTTACCGGTAATTAAAAGTTCTCATTTTATTGGAGTCCATTTCATCGCAAAAGAAAATATAGTTTTAATAATCTTTGTTATTTATTAAAATAGTAAACTGAACATTGAAATAAAATATAAAATTAAATTATGTTAATAAGATTGTCAATATAAAAATGATACAGATTTTTATATTAAAAAATTTAATTTCGTTAAAAGGAAAGAATCTTGGCTAGCGTTGCTAAAAGAAAAACTTTTTAAAATGCACTAACTAGTAACTTTTAATATAGTTAAAAACTTAAATAAATATTTTTTAATATTAATATACAAATATAATAATGTTTTTGACATTATAATTCGAGAAAACTAACCGTAACCTAATATGAAAAACCTTAAAATTGAAACTCTAAAGTAGATGACGCTTTGATTAAATAATTTCTGGTAATTTATAATTTCTGGATTATATTCAATTAATTAAAATAAATTAAATCATATTATAAAATAAAAAAATTGTAAATGCCAATGACAAATAAAATTGGCATAAGTCTGATTTCATTCGAGATATCTATCTTTATCTCCCCTCTCACTTGATTTATAATCTCCGAAATGTATTAGCATTAAGCCCTATGTATTTCTGCAAAATTTCAAAACTTTTAGTCCCGATATCTTGAGATATAATGCAAAATAAATGCAGTGACACTAGTGGCGTGGCGTATTGGGGGCGGCAGGGGCGGCCCGCCCCGGGCGACACTTTTTACGGATCGGCAAAATTTTACAATAAATAATAATATATTGTAAAAATTTGAACCATTTGATTTCATATTTTCGTCGCACCTACGATTCGTACCGATTGATATGAGCACGGAACAATGCGGACTGATGGCCGAGCGGTCAAGGTGACAGCCCACCGCTCGGGGGGACCCGGGCTCGAATCCGAACGGGTCGAAAAATCCCCAGGAAATTTTCGGGGGTAGTCCGTTCGGATATGTCGGGCCCCATCCCTCACCACCAGGCAGCCCCATTGTGGGCCTGGCCGAACCCACGTAATGGGCGTGCGAAAAGAGGCCCTCTTAGTGCCCACAGGGCGGAAAGAGTTAAAAAAAAAAGAAAAAAAAAGTACGGAATAGTGTTACCATCCGGACAGTCCGGGAATCGACTCGCCATCCGGGCGAACTATTAATTTTACTCAGTGGACATCGTGCGCAACCTGTTAACCTTTTTTTTTTTGCTTGTACGATTTATTCGTAATCATATACACCTCCAATATCCGGCCATCTAGATTACTTACTTTACTCCTACCCAATTCTAGTCGCTAACTGTAGCTGATTTAGAACCGGCCTGCACTGCACATTATTCTTTGCATTGCAAAATGACATACGCATGCATCAGGAACTTCTGTTCGAACAAACCTCATTTGCCGTCCGGGTCGGCGATTTTAAAAAGGTGGCAACACTAGCACGGAATTTTTCATTACTTATTCTGTGACGAAACTGAATTTTAGTCTTTAAAATTGAGATACCTAAATAAGGGGATGGCGAAATTTTCCTTTGCCCCGGGCGGCTGACACCCACGCTACGCCACTGAGCGACACTGACACATAGACACACGCCAATAGAATTTTGTAAGTTTTATTTTACATTTTTAACTCGTCCAGAAATGCAAAATAAAAATAAAAAATAATTGAGGGAAGTCAAAATTTGTCCGATCGCAATCTTTCCCTCAAAGGCCCTTTCCGTGTGCATGGCCTTGAATAAATGTCACTTTACAGCTGTGCACAAATTTGAAATAAAAAACATTGAGAGAATATTTTCAATATCTGTTATATTTTGTTGAGTCATTTTTTCATTTTTTTTATTTTTATTTTTACCCTGTGACATAGGGAATTTGTTCGTACTTATCACGGGTTCGGTTGAGTTTATAATAGAAGCGACCAGATTTTGAGACTGAATCCAACAATATCAGAATCATTTCTACATCAATCATCCATTAAAACTTCCGAGACAATGTGGACTCCACTGTGGATTTCCAGAGAAGCAGTTTGGTACCTTTTCGGTCTTTGTCATATGGCAAACTTTCTCATAATATTGAATAGATGATTTAGTCTTAAAAATAAATATTATGATATTTATATCAATCTTCCTATACAGTTTACCTGACATATCATTACAAAACATTGCTATTCTATTGTAAGTATATTAATAGAAATAAAAATAGAAACAATAGAAAAACAAACAAACAAAAAAAGATAACAGAGTTTTACAATAATATGATACAGTAATATAAATATTACAAAAAATAAATAAATACAAATAATAATTAAAAAGTTTATTCTGCGTTTGTTTTCGTAAAATAACAACCGAATGAATGGCTTTTAACATTTAAAAATTAAACTATTAATTTAATTCGTTCAATTTTTTCACTCCTAAAATGAACTGTACAATCAAGACAAGCATTGTCTTATCGCAGAACAGTTAATTTACAGCTGCTTTATAGCTATATCTTATCAAAATTGTGCTAGTTGATGCCGGTCTGTTTATTTATAAACTGAAAATTAGTTTTGCTGAAAATATTTTTGGACTTCAGTAGCATAACTACAATTTTGAGGCCTTTGCAAAAATTTTTTGAAATTCTCATCACTCTAAGAAAAACATAAACAGTAATTTTTCAATAGTATTTTTACTGTAAATTAAGTAAAAAACTTTATTTGATAATTATATACGCACTTTTTAAAATATTAATAATATAAGTTTTTAGTTTCCAAGTATTGTGGAGTCAGCCAGGTCTGTGGAGGTTCTTCGAAGTCTCTTTCTATTGCTTCCTAATATTCCCGCAGAGGACACAACTTTATTGCTTTGTTAATCGAGCTTGACAGAAAGATCTATTTCAAGAGGGCAGTATTACGATATGTAAGAATGTGATTAACGAAAAATGCTAGATGAGAGAGATGGCATAGAGACAAGACTATAATTGATTCAGACGACCCAATGTTAACATTAATAAAGAAGAGTTTATTCTACGTCTAAGCCATCCGAGAGCAGCAGAGAAAGTGAGAGTATACAAGCGTCTATATCAAAATTGTGAGTTATGTCACCCTTTTGACACCTGACCAAAGTTCACATACCCTTTTTTAGTAAGTGTAGGGTGGCATGAATTCCACGAAACTTGCTACAAAAAATAAGCTTCAAGTATTTTATGAGTTTTGGCGTCTATCGTGGTCCCCGCATCCATCGATCCAGATCCAGAATTTGTAGAATCACATCAAATCTCGTATTTATCATCGACACAGCTCTCAATGAATCTAATAAAGCCGAAGACGAATCTTTTCCTCAATGATATTAAATATATTTACTACATGTTAGAATAAATTGTCGCTGTAATTGCAGCTACTGTATTTATTTTAGGCCTATACAGTATATGTTTTATTATATATATTAAACATATACTGATGGTACATCTACTATAAACATATTAGATATAAAACTTTACCATTAATTTGGTATAATTAGACATTTTTGAATTTATTTTAACTATAGAATAGTTTCTAGTATAGAGGTTTCATCTTCCAGAGGTTGTATAGTAGCACTGATAGTAGTAGTAATAGTAGTATGGGGATTGAATCTGCATACTACTATCATTGCAATACGTTCTCTTAGCTCTTTATCAATTATTGTTTACAGAAAAAATTTTGGGACTTATATGTTTTTGGTCCAGTTTTGAATCTAAATAAATAAATTTTTTAATTGCATTTTCAGACAACAGTTACATATATACTCGATTAGCTTATAAAAACACTGTGGCGAATCCAACAAAGAATTACAAGGTCTTAACACTCCCCGTTGACACAAAAAGTTAAAATTTATTTGTTCGAACTTCAAAACAATGTTTTTAAAAACATTTACGATGACAAATTATCGGACCATCCGCAATACAATCGTCGTGCACGTGTTAATAAAAGATACTTATAATAATTCAAATATTTAAATTTTTGACTTAAACCCCCTTTGGGTTCTTCTGGATTCGTTACTATAAGCACATTAAAAACACCGTTTATTAAAATTATTTGGATTGTATAAATGTTTTAATTTATAAATCCTAAAAAATTTTTATTCCACAAAATAATAAAAAAATCAAATATTTACAGAACATATATAATATTGTATTTCACAAAATATAGAACATATTGAGAATGTTAATACAGTTAAATATTCCAGAGTATAAAACATTAACAAGTTAATCGAATATTTTAATAATATTCCAGAAAATATCACCGAAATTTCTTTTTAACTTTGACTTATTAAGTTTTTTAACAGGATTGGTGCCTGGTGAGACCCTTCCGAAATTTCCACGACTAGTAATTGCTCGAGAATTCCGATCAATCTGAGCGAAACAATTGTTATTATTATTATTTACAGTTTCTATCGCATCACGAACGACTATGCTGTGAAAACATCTGGCATTTTCACCTAATAAAGAGCAATGATTTAACAATAAGCAACATTTGCAATCTCGATTAGCCCAAGACTTTAACGCTTCAATTATAACGGCTCTGGAAGGAATCTGTAGAGTTGATCTGCAAATGATGTCTTTTATTACTTCAACTTCTAAGTTGATAAAGTCTTTACCTTTAATGATGTTTTCGGCATGAATATCGATGATATTCAAGCATTTATTAATGAGTTCGTTTTTAAAATTGTCTGTACTATGTGATTCGTTTGAAAATTTTAATTGGCGATATATGCACAACACGTTGTTTTCGTCTATATTCTGTAGAAGGAACGACAGACATCTTCTGACCACGTCCTGCATAATTAGCTTTTCCGCAACTTTCAGCATATTTAGAGCAACTGGTACAGACTGAATACGGAGTTCTTGGGTGTCCATGTACCTAGATTTATTAGAATTAAAAGTTAAAAATAGTTTAATTTGAGTTTTATATGAAAAAATATGCAGCAAATTTACAACCTGAATAAATTCTCGGCGGCATCAACGCTTATATCCGGAATCTGGGAAATGTCAACATTTTTTCCATTTGCTAATTTTAAATCGCAATCCAAATCTTCGGTTAACTTTTTCACAGTTTCAAGTTTAGATTTTTCGAATTTTGTTGATTCTCTCTCAGTTGATGTTACAGGTAAATTAGTGGAAGACATTTCTCCATTCTGGGCAGCTTTTTTATCGTTGTTTAGTTTTAATTCCTTTCGTGCCTTGATTTGAATCCTTAATAACATCTCCGTCTATAAAATGTAGATTAAATTTTAAAAAAATAATAAAGATTTATAAATTGTTCAAATATTGAGTCTAAATATTGCAACTTAAGAGATAACCACAGCTGATCTAAGAAATGTTTAAGTAAACTTAAACAAACAGATAATTAAATTTATCAATCTATTTAGATTTCGAAATTCGTTGAAATAAAACCTGCAATAGAATTTGTGAGAAGTGGCAAAATGCGGTGAAGCATAAAAGGCCCGACCTAATTGAAACATTTAATTCATTCGATCTTTATCCCATTCATTCTTTAGTTTATTAGCGGTTATTATTTTGAACGATAAGAAGTATTCATGAATCTAAAATAGTAATAGATAAGAATTCGAAAACAACTAAATTCTATGAATCTCTTATATCGTCTTTAGACTTATTAAGTAATGTCTTTCAATTAATGCTCTATTAAATAAATTCAATTAGGTTTAATTGCTTAATATCTCGAAAAAAAATCTCCCTATTGGCGACAATTACTTAAAATTTAAGTTTTGCACGAAGTTTAGATAATGATTATATAATAACGAACTAAAATAAAAGGCATTAATTATGCAATTTCCGACCAGCAAAATTTAGTTATGATAATTTGTTCCGTTAAATTTCAAAATTTAGTAAATTTATCTAAAAATAACTCATATAACTTTATATAAGTCCTTAAATGGTGTTTTCTTCATTTAACAAAAACTTATTTATCTGTAAATATTTTCTACGTTCATAGAAGTATAAATTCAACGCGATGAATCAACGACGTTAAATTTTTTAATGATAAAACTAAATTCGTTTTCGAAGGAGATAAACTGTAGTAAATTATATCGTAATGGGTGAAATAGTCAAACAGTTCTATTTATATTAATAAAAAAATTTACCTGTTGTGTGTCGTTTTCTGTAGAAGATCTGGAAGGAATAACGAACTTTTTCGAGAAGCGAACAATGGTACCATTTTCCTCCATCTCGTTTTCCGTCCGCATTATCGCTACAACAGTCCCAGAATAAACAGAAAATATTCAATTCTACTTTATTTAAGGCGCCAGAAACTACTTAATGGTTTGATAGGGTTGCGAGTACTCAACTAACAACCAATCGCATACAAGTAGGTTATTCTCGTTTTTTTAATCGAAGATGACCTTCGCCGGACGAAGGATAACACTTCCGCAAATTCAAATTGGTCGTTAAAAATATTGTTAAAAAATTTGAATGAGCCCTTTGTAGACATTATTTGTAAATTTAAGTATTATAAATACAATATCATTTTTACATTTTTTATTTTTAGAAGTGAAATGTGATTAGCGAAAGTGTATTGAAATTTAACATCAATCTGTAAATAAGTTTAACGAATATAAATCGGCACAGGCTATATATATATATATATATTTCATTTAGGAAACTTCTTAGCGTTTAAATTAAAATATATTTTTAATAATTAATAAATTAAATCTTTCTCAATAATGAGAGTATTGTATAAAATGTCAAAGTATATTTTGTAGTAGGATGCATTTAATTAATAATATTTATGGTGTGAAAATGATATAACTCCTACCGGTTGTCGAGAGACAGATGTTTTATAACGGATTATAAAAAATAAAAAAAGAAAGGAAAAACCGGACGTTAAAAGTTTTTGTTTCGTTTATGCTTTGTTTAGTCAGTTAACTGATAGCAGAACCTGATAAGAACTTGTTTTAAAAACTGTCGATGATAATATTTTCGTGTGAGATATCTTTTCTTGTAACGGCTTTTGTCAGTCTTTACATATTCAAATCGAGTGTTTTCTTATTTATACTTAATTTATATTGCATTTAATTGCAATTAAACAAAAATTGTATTCTTTATTATGAAATTTTCTCTAATTATCTCGTACGAGTGTCTATTATCTGCAATTTGGAGACAGTAATTGATCAAAATGCTGTTATTAATTGACGGACGTAATTATCGTCTGATTTTAATGATAATTGACTTTATGTTCCATTCCCGTACATATTGTTTTAAAGCATTTCGATAAAATCATCCATCAAAAGTAAGCGTAAATTATGAAACGATTAATAATTCACGAGATAAAAAACACGATATATTAATTAAATCAAATGCTGTTTTTGTATATATTCTTATCATTCAAACGGTTAAGAGATGAAGGAAGTTATGAGTCATTTCTACACTTATGAAACATGTTAAATCTTGACGAATATAATTTTTCTATATTTTTAAATTTAATAGTTTTGAAGTTGTGATAAAGGTATGGCTGAAATAAAAGTTTTAAACTTGCAAGAAGAAAACAAATTCGTTGTGTATAATGAATTTCGGAATAGTTTATTTTGTAGTGAATTAATTTAATATAACATAATTTGTTACAAATTTATATATGTAGCCTATAGACTAAAGTAATAAGATAAAAGTTTATATCTAGAGTTTCGTACACTAATTGTAAATTTAAAAAAAAAAAAAGCTTCTTTTAATAGGTCAACACCTGTATATTGTTTCCGCTGTACGTTTATTAATTAATGAAGCCCTCTTCGCTTTACTACTATAGAATAAATCATATTTTGCAGTTTAAAAATATAATTTTTAAAGGAAATTTTCAAAAAACTTCAACTGTATCGAGATTAACACGTGTAAATTACAAAAATATTCGTTACATCAAAGTACAGGCGTACGACAGAGAGACTAAATCTGTTTTGCAAGGTCAAGGATAGTTTTGAAAATACGAGTTCTAATATATATTTATTTTACATAAGAAAACGTGTAAAAGTGTTTGAAAATGAAAGAAATTAGAATATCTAAGAAATATTTAATTACGCTTTTCTAAGCGGAGATAGATAGGGCAAAACTCACCTCAAAATTAAGCTTTTTGTCATTTTACAATAATTAATAATATAAAAAGATTTTAAAATATAATGTCATAACACCCGGGAAAGGTAACTCGTTACTGGATTGTTGTCCATCTCGCAATTAAAAAGCTCAAAGCTAGAAGCAATCTAAACTAAAGCAACCAAAATTATATTTTTCATCTGATTAATTATTTTTATATAACGCGTTTCATAGTTTCTGGGATTGCGTTATACACGTGTAAGCTCTCTCTCTTTCACTACAAAAACCTTTTATCAAAATTAAAATCTCTTAAACACTGCGATACGGGAAAGTCTCGTTAATTCGAACTCGGATAGTTCGAAATTCCGTTAGTTCGTAACTGTACTTTTGTCCCGGCCGGGATATAGAAATTTACACGTTAAGGAATTCGATTAGTTCGAAATTCGAAGTGTTCCTCTGTCCGTGCTCTGTGATATGGGTATGTTAATTTGTTCGTTTAGATCAGTGTTTTTTAACTTTTTTTTTTAATTTCACCTATGATTAAATTTCCTCGGAAAAATCACGTGATTTAAAGTTGTGTTTGTAAGCATTCTATCACCATATTACTTGACACTTCACCTAATTCTTTTTGTCTATGTTTTATGTGAAGTAAATAAAAGATCATTGTTCTTCCTCTAATTAGCAGAAGGTTAAACAATTGTTACTTAAATTAATAATTTTCATTTACATAAGAAAAGCAATTAGGCTAACATTAAGTCTTAATTTGCATTTAAAAGTGGCGTGATAACTGCCTTTAGAAACCTGCCCAATATTCTGCTATTTCTAAGTTAAATTAATTTGAACTAAATATGAACAATTATACATACACTTTTGATTTACAGAGAATTTCATTTTACATGAAATAACCCGGTGTTTTGTGTACATAATTTTGCTTGTGAATAAATATTCTTTACTACATTACATAGACGTTTATTTATTATAACAATGAAAAACTCGGATAATCAATTTAAAGATGTTTTAATTTTGACATGTACAATTATTGTTCTTGGGCTTCTTTCGAAAATAATTTATTTAATCATCTTCAAAACTTGGTGGCACACTTACGATCCTCTCGAAGCACACCGGGTTGAAAATCATTGGTTCAGGATCGAAGTGCCTCCATACTATAAGACAACAATAGACCAAGAACAGCTCTAATCTTTGCTTTTGCTTTTACAGTAACACATTTTCGGGTGTCACCTTGCCTACGGCCAAACCTTCTTTTCCTCTTATATAAAATACGGCTGGTTTCGGGATTGCAAGATTGAGCTACGAATAGCAGATTGAGATATTTGTAGAGCTCTGGGCTTGTGACTTACTACATTTTGGACCACTTTAAAAGTAACTTGGACTACGTTTTGAGGAATTCTGCTTTACTTCTTATTGAGGCGGAGCGTTAGCGAAGCCTCTTCTATGTGGCGTACAGAATTGTGTTCTTTCTCAAAATCTGTTCGATCTATTTTAATTAAACTTTGCCGTTTACCATTAATTGCGACGAGGAATCTAAAAATGTAACGAGGGTTCATTTAAATGTAAAAAATCGGAGTCTACGACTTTGTTTTCGCTATACAAAGGTGTTAAGTTGACAATGGCCGTCCTCTCTCATGCGACAGTGTGTGCCTAACGGTAGGGACAAAAATAAAAACAGCATTGCGTGCGCCTAGCGAATATATGTACGAAAACAAACAAAGCACAAGATTTGTTCTTTGATCGCCTTTCCTTAGTGGCAAGCGTAAGGATCGCCTCTTCTGTGCCTGACAAGTGCAGGGGTCGTTTCTTTCTTTCCGGGTCGCCTCAATTCTATCGTGATACGACAAGCCGCGCGATGCCCTATTAAAACTTATTTAACGAAATTAGCGTTCTGTATGCGTAAGCGTATTTCGTTTGCTTAATAAATTACATCACTTACGTGGCATTTGGCATATTGTATAGAAATATGTAAATCTCGGATAATTCGAAGTGACGATTATTTCGTCCCTTCCATTTCCAACTAACGAGGATTTCCTGTGTAAAGAAAATATCATTAATGTATTAATCTTTTACAATGGAATTAAACAAAGTATAGTAATAAAAAGCACAGAAAAAATTAAATAGAAAAATGAATAAATCGAGTCCGATTTGTTTAAAAATACAGTATACATTCTGCTAGAAATCATTTTGTTAATAATATAGTTTTATTTAAGAGTATAGTAAATGCTCGATATAAAGGACCACCACGGTATCGAAGAAATTGGTCCATTATAACGAAAGTCCGTTTATTGCGATTACTCGTTAATAGGGACTCGTCCATTATAGCGAAAAGTTCATTACTTTGCAGGCTGATNGAAAGATAAATGCTCGATTCTTTATATCTCTTTATTTAAATATTGTAGTTCTTTAACTAAAGCACTATTTTCGGCTGTAACTGGAATTAAAGGATATATTATGACGTCCGTGTTTCGCTCGAGCGAAAAGCGTTTCTAAACTATGATGCAGCGACGTGTAGCGATAGCTGCTCGTGACGTCATATACGCTGCACTCTCGCTGCATAAAGAAACGCGGCCTATCTGAACGTCACGAGGCTAGCGGCATCTCGTGGTAAAAACCAGAACTACGGCTACGGAATCGTTCTGTAATTAGACTGGCGTCTAATTACAGAAGTGACGCAGTAGCGATGTTCAACGTGTTTTTCATTGTTGTCAATAACGTTTTTCGTTTGCAAAACGTTTACAACAATGGAGGACACAATGACTAATTTGTAACGTTTTTCAGTGATTTGTATTGCCATAGTGCCGTCTATTGACAGTTTTTGTACTATTTTTTCAATAAACTTCGAGCACACGGTTTGAATTTCCTGTTCAAACTTCACTCTATTTATTTGGTGTCTTAGAACTCGCTCTAGAGGCCTCTAAGTAGTTCAACTTAATTTTAACAACCCTGTATTTTGAAGTAATCTTCACAGAGATTACGTAGAATTTAATGATAATTGACTTTGTTACATTCGCGTACATAAATAATTCACGAGATAAAAAAACACGATTTAATAATTAAATCAAATGCTATTTTTGTGTATATATTCTTATCATTCAAACGGTTAAGAGATGAAAGAAGTTGTGAATCATTTCTACACTTATGTTAAATCTTAACATGTTAAATCTTAACGAAAATAATTTTTCTATATTTTTAAATTTAATAGTTTTGAAGTTGTGATAAAGGAATGGCTGAAATAAAAGTTTTAAACTTTCAAGAAGAAAACAAATTCGTTGTGTGTAATGAATTTCGGAATAGTTTATTTTGTAGTGAATTAATTTAATATAATATAATTTGTTACAAATTTATATATGTAGCCTATAGACTAAAGTAATAAGATAAAAGTTTATATCTAGAGTTTCGTACACTAATTGTAAATTTTAAAAAGTGCGTAAAAAGCTCCTTTTAATAGGTCAACACCTGTATATTGTTTCCGCTGTACGTTTATTAATCAATGAAGCACTCTTCGCTTTAATACTATAGAATAAATCCATATTTTGCAGTTTAAAAATATTATTTTAATGCTTAAATCCTATAATTTTCTAAAGAAAATTTTCAAAAAATTCCAACTATATCGAGATTAACACGTGTAAAGAAAATATCATGTCAATAATACATTAATGTATTAATCTTTTACAATGGAATTAAACAAAGTATAGTAATAAAAAGCACAGAAAAAATTAAATAGAAAAATGAATAAATCGAGTCCGATTTGTTTAAAAATACAGTATACATTCTGCTAGAAATCATTTTGTTAATAATATAGTTTTATTTAAGAGTATAGTAAATGCTCGATATAAAGGACCACCACGGTATCGAAGAAATTGGTCCATTATAACGAAAGTCCGTTTATTGCGATTACTCGTTAATAGGGACTCGTCCATTATAGCGAAAAGTTCATTACTTTGCAGGCTGATGTCAGTAACGGACTCAGAGTAAACATTTGCAGTTAGTAGATGTCTCCAAATCAATGTACTTTTTTACATCGTTTCAGCGAATCTGTTACCTCTAATAAAAGAGGACTGATTCTACTGTATATAATAATATCGACTGTATATCGATTTTGTGGGCAAAACTCAATTACGTAGTGGACGAAATTTCGGTTTAAAGTACACAAGCCAGATTTTTATTAAACTTGTGAAAACAATATATCTAAAATATAAATCTAAAGCTTTTCGTTTTCCATGATACATCTCTGTTTTATACAACAAAGAGACTGGTCACTCATAGAGAAAACGAAACAAAAACTAGATATAATGTGAAAATCAGTCGAAAAAATTATTAAAATATCAATTCTAAGTTATTTTATATTTATTTTTTGCAAATAAAGTAAATAAAACGATGACTGCGGTGACTAAAAAGTGCGTAATAACGGAAGACTGTGGTGCTAATTCGAAAAATAATCCTTAAAACCTGGAGTCCGTTATGAAGAGGTTCAATACGGCCAATGAGTTATAATTTTCCTATACTTTTGGCCGGACCGAGATCAACAGTCCGTTATATCGAGCTTTTTAACTGTATATAATTTCCATGTTTTGTTTTTCTAAACTCTTTAATAGGAGACTAAATAGGAAACGTAGAAAAACCGGAATTAACATTACGCTTAAATTGTATAATTGCTAGTAGGGTTTCTCATTTCCCGGTCTGTTTCTTGTCCCGTGATTCCGGGATAAAAGTGAACTGTTTCCCCGGGATCCCGGGAAATCCCGGGATAGAATCAATTATTTTTAAGATATACAAAATATCTTGTAATTAAATGATATAATTATTTTTCATTTTTTAAAGTAATTTTAAAGTTCTGTATCATCCAAAATCATATTACTGTAATAATGCTGTGTAAGATATATAATAAAAATTACCTTTGAATTACGTAGAAATTTTCACAAATAGAAAAAATTTATTAAAGTTTGCTAGAAACTGCATACAACAACAAAAATGCTTTGAATTGAGTTAAAAATTTAAAATTGAACTTAGATCAAATTTATAACTTAAAAGGTAATTTTCGTTTTTTAAATAAAATATAATACAAAATATTGTAAACTTTCATAAGATTTTAAAAAGCAAAGATGATCAATACTCCGATCACTCAATCTAATTCTTATTTTAGTAATGTAAAGTCTTGCTACCGAGAATGCCCTTTCCGATTCAATTGATGTGATTGGAATCGTGTTTAATGCATTTAAGAGAAGACAGATATTATGTGTTTTTTCATCTGTAGCCTGGAAGATTTCGAGTTTGCTTTCGAGATTGTAGTAGTTTTGCTCTCTAGTATTTTTGATTTGTCTACCTCGGCTGCTTTAATAACGGCACCAAGCTTATAGCTCAATAATTCGGCAATTCGTTTGGCTTAATAATCAGGTTTATGAAGAAAAATTTCATACTTGCAGACTTTATACTCATTTGTATCTTTGCCCAATTTGCACAATCTGGCGTTACGCATTTATTGAAGCTATTGGGCATGGTTAAAAATTAAGACAGCGTAAGCACATTTATTCCATATATTACGGGTTCTGACAAGTAAAGAATTTTCGGAGTCCTGCCACAAATAAGCTACGTATTGATTATCGACCATTTGTGACATGCCATAACGAGCAAAAATTAAAAAAAAACTAATAGATAGGTTTAAAATTAATAAATACAAAAGTATTCTGACAGTGAATGAGATAATTATGCTTTCTATTTGCAAAAGTTCTTAACCTTAACACAAAATAAGAAAAAAAGTGAATTTTTAAGAAATTTGCGGAATTTCCCGGGATAANTTAAAAAAAAACTAATAGATAGGTTTAAAATTAATAAATACAAAAGTATTCTGACAGTGAATGAGATAATTATGCTTTCTATTTGCAAAAGTTCTTAACCTTAACACAAAATAAGAAAAAAAGTGAATTTTTAAGAAATTTGCGGAATTTCCCGGGATAAGAAAAATTTCCTGGGTTAAAAAAACAACCGGGATCCCGTTTGAGAAACACTAATTGCTAGATTATTACTGATGTAAATTTGATCAAATTTCAACTCAAATTATGTATTTTCGCTGCAAGCCACAAAATAAAAGCAAAATCAAAACTGTGTTATCAATAAAACCTGTTTTTATCACGATAATGAGGCAATATAACAGCTTTAAAGTAAATAATTTATTCAAATATTTTCGGGGTGAATCTAGAGGAGTGGCTATAAAGACACTCGCCGCACTTGTCTTATCCCCACTCTTATCGATCTATTATTTCTCAATTTAATTTTAGTATTTATATTACTAACTTTCAATTTCATTATAATTTTAATTTAATTATGTAGTTTATTTTAAGTAATTATTAAAGCAACAAAACAATTTTATTGCATGAATTAAAAATCTCTTCCTCTTCAGGATTTGCTCCTGCATCCCTCTTTAATTCGAACATATTATTTATCTGTTAAAATAAGTTTCTTTGGTTTATTTTTCCCTAGCGTTAATAAAATTGATTGCTACGCAAGAAATAACAATTTAACGCATTACATGTTTCAGTGAAGTTCTTACCAGCATTATGATCAAACTAATTGCAGAATTCACTTTACTTCTATACTGTTAGACAATTACGGTAATAGTTTGTATATCGCTTTTCGTGTTAAAGTGGCGCTCTTGACTACAAATGAAAAATCTTACGACTTTCTCTCCGTAGGACTAAATTTGTAACATACAGTATTTATTAATTAACGCATCTGGGGTGTTGCTGAAGTAAAATGAGAGAAGGCGCAAAACCGACACTTGACGTAGAATAAATTACAGTACTGTAGTTGTTTTTTTTTTATACTCTTTCCGTTCTGTGGGCACTAAGACGGTCTCTTAAAGCAGGCCCATTGTGGGTTCAGCCCACAATGGTGCGACAAGGTGATGAGGGACGGGGCCCGACATATCCGAATGGACCACCCCCAAAAAATTCCTGGGAATTCCTTGATCCATCCGGATTCGATCCCGGGTCCCCCACAGCTGTATGCTGCCATCTTGGCCGCTCGGCCATCCGGCCGTCACTTAGTTGTTATAAGAGTATCCTGGTGTCGTTAATTAAAAGAGAACTTTGCAAAATTTGGGCTGCGAAACAATTGTAAAATGGCCAATAGATAGGCTTACCAGACGTCCCGCTTTGACCGGGACTCCCCCGGTTTGATGATGTGGTTCTTGCGTCCCGGCCAGTTTGTCATTTTGTCCCGGTTATTTGGTAAATTTTAAAAGCGCCGAATATACAAGAAGTAAAAATTGTGCAGTCTGGGGTAAAATGGCGATTTGGCTACGAAAATATTCTCTCTGTTACACTCACTGTTGTCAATCTAAATATTTTGTATCTGGATCTAAGTACTTTTAATGTCTAGATGTTTTCACCCAAAATCTATAGCATGCGGCCTAATGAATTTAGATGTTTTATTTTATTATCTAGATATTCTTTCACAGAATTTATAATAGCATGTAGCTTATGAGATCCAGATGATTTTATTTAATTTTTTCAATTAGAGTTGGAACCCGAAACTTACACTGGCACGTCATATCTTATCTTAGTTGAGTTCAAATTGCTAGTCGACATTTGCGATTATTTTGTACTGTGCATTAAATTAATTTCATCTCCAAAATACCAAAAAGAAACCGCGTATTTATCGATGAATTAAAAAGAATTATCCGTTTTTGAAAAAGTTTGTGATGTATTGACAAAGTCAAATGTGAACTGTGATTTTCAGAATTTTCAGTAACTCGTGGTATTCGTTCGGACATCAAAATCACTTCAGATGTGCGAAACATAAGGCAGCAGAAGGAACTTCCTCAAATATATTGTCATATTTTGAAGGTACCGATTTAAATTGCATTAAATTTCGATGCCATTAAAAATAACATAGAATTTTAAAATAAAGTTTACATTAGTAATAAATACAGTAAGACCACGCTTAATGCGGGGGATGCATTTCTAGACGACAAAGCGCTAAACGAAACAGCGTTAAACGAGGTCATTTTAATTAACATAGAGTAAATAGAGATAGGGGAATACGCGACTGAAAATAAAAAAATTACTTTGATTTTAAGTTATTTTTATATTAATCTGTATAATAATATATGTTAAATAACACATAAAAATATATTATTATACATTTCTGTGTGTATATTAATTAGTTCATTTTTTTCTATATTAATAGTTGTTTTTGTGACGAAGGTCCTGACTTTTCTGAAATTCTTGTTCTTTTGCAATAAAGTCATAAAGTTTCATTTGTCGCTTTTTTCTTTCCTTAAGCAAATGTCGGTAGCGGAAGATCGCATCCAAAACGCCTCGTTTTGCTATTGCATTCCTTTCAAAATCTAGATCATTCGTTACAATTTGATAAACAATTTTGGTTATCGTTCTCAAACTTTTACTAAGGAAATCTGTAGAGAAATTTTTGGGTTCTTCATTTTCAGAATCACTATTTTTCAGTTCTACGTGGATTTCTTGTTCTGCCAGTTCTTGACGGTCATCGTTGATAAGACTCTCACCAAAAACCTGCAGTAACTCATCAATATCCTGTTCGTCTACATCTCCTAGTCCTGCTGTATCGATTAGGTTGAGTTTGATCAACCTAACGATACAGCGATAGGTTCTTCTTGTTGAGAATTCTTGGATACCTTCAACCATAACTTCTTCCACACTTTGTTCGTGCATTTATCAGTTAATTCTTGCCAAGCGAAACCGATATTGCCCATGGCATCCGTGATGTTATATTTTTTTCCAAAATTGCACCAAACAAACATAGATTTAAAGAAAGTACACCTTTTTGCCACCTTTTTCTGATTGGTTTGTGTTCGTAAATAATCGTATTATGTACAGTACGAATCAATAAAATGCCGCGATAATTTAAATCAGCATAAATTTTGAGCTTTTTTTTAGGCTTCGAGCAGACGGCATTATATCGAATCAGCGTTAAGCGGGGTCTTACTGTATTAATAACTTTTTTTTTTCTCAACTCTTCCCGCCCTATGGTACTAAGAGGGCCTCATTTTAGCAAGCCCATTATGGGTTAGGCCAGGCCTACAATGGGACGGCCGGGTGGTGAAGGACGGAGGCCGACGTATCCGAATGGATTCCCCCTACCAATAGATGTTACTGGATTGACCATATCCCAAATGTAAAAAGCGAAACGTGTTGCATGGTGAGGCAGTGATATCAATATGGCCGATGCATGGTGAGGCAATGATATCAATATGAAGTTCGTATATAGTTAATCGGGGCCTCCTGCTCCTATGGTTTCCATACCTAGTCTCGGATTTTATCTATATAACTCCGTTCTCCATAGTAAGGAAAGACAGCAAACGGACGACAGTGGGAATTTATAGGTGTACAATTTTTTTCAAATTGCAGCCCAAACGTCTATAACATTAAAAATATTGCGGCGTAATCTTGAATTTATATTTGAAACTAAAAAAAACATATCACATATATTGGCTGATAAAGATTGCGTTTATCGAACTTTCTTTGATAATTCAATAAACTCGCATTTAATTATATTATTCTCAAATATTTGCTTTATTACTAGAACGATAAGACGATGATAAACACTCGAGATTGTCCAGATTTTAAATGATTTTGTGTGAATCATGTCTCTATTTTAGATATATACAGTAGATCTTGATTAATTTTAAGTTGAAGGGGTCCCCGAAAATTAGAATTATTCAAAAATTTGAATTAGGCAAGTTTGAGTATTAGCAAATACTGCAACAATTTATTATTTTTATAATATTGCATACAATACTTTTGTCACTTTAAAAAAACTTGAAATTTAAGTTGTTTTTTAAATGTATTTTGCTTGCTTGTTAAAGTAAATTTCTCAAGTTTATTGAGGGCCTGATTGCTTCGTTTACGTTTTCCTATCCCTCAACAGTTTTATAGCTAAAAAACAATTTTTAAATAAGTTTAAACAAGAAACATGCTGAATAGTCTGGAATTTCCCAGTTAACGTTTCAACGTTAGTGCTTAAACATGCATTTTATCTTACTATTTCAGACGATTTACCTCACAATTTTACTTCGAATTAAGCAAAATAATAATAATAATAATAATAATAATAATAACTCTCCCGTGGTCACCACCTGGTCGTGGTGGGAGAGCCCAGTAATTTTACAGATCCATAGGGCAATGCAGGCTGGAGCACAAGCTCCTGGTAGGGACACCCATGCCAGTAAGGTCTATGGGGAGAAATGAAGCTAAGAGTGACCACACACCCACATTCTGTGGAGATAATCATTATGGTAGTAACCAGATCTAAGTATGATACCGGCTCGGACGTCGCCCGGGTTAACAAGGTCCGCGTTCGTGGGTTAGGCAGAGGCTCACGTTCGAAAAATAGGCTCCAGTCTCCCTTGGTTACCGGTGGCGAAAGCAGCGCCGGCCCAAGCATGGCTACTGCAATGCCCTCAACAGATGTGAGGAATCAACCTAGCCTTGGTGTTTCTGTGGCAATGCATCCACAGACCACAAAGGCTGGAAAACCACGCCAACGGATGAAATGGACAACAGAAATGAACGAGTTTATCATCCGCACTTACTACACCATCACAAGACTCGAAACAAACATGACAGCATACAGACAACAACTACACCATAGATTCACACAACAATATCCTCACCTCACTGTCACCGAACAAAGGGTTGTTGATCAAAAACGAACAATTATACACAACAACCTTATCCCACAAACAACACTTGAACTTATCAAACAACAGGTTGCTGATCAAATACATCAACAGACAGAAACATTTAACATTAATGAAGATCACGTAACCTGTCAGGATAATCCAGCAACAAGCACTGATTACAGCACACACACAACAAGTACCACTAATGATACTGCAGGCACTTCCCCATCCATCACTGATAACATAGACATAGAATTAGTTAATACGCTCTCACTTATATTTCAGGAAACACTCATTAAATATACTGGTACAGATCCCACACAAAGACCACGAATACCAAAAATCAACACGTCAAAGGCAGTAGGAAAAACACTAGATTATGTAAACACTCACTTACTACCAAACTACATTCATTCAATTTCTACACTTACAGACATTCATACATTAGTTTATGCTGGGGCAGTCACAGTAGTAACACACCATGGACTGAAAATACACTCACAGACAGACACACACAAAACACAATTCTATCATAAGCCTGCCTGGCAGAGAAGAATAGAAACACAAATAAATGACATTAGACAGCAATTAGGCAGGCTGACACAATACACTAAAAACAACATAACACCCAAATTAAAGAAACAACTCAAAAACATTTTCAAGAAAATTAAAACACACACAAAACATGAACATCACAACACACACATTACAGAATACATCGATACACTAAAACAAAAACTCGCAGCCAAAGCACGTAGACTCAAACGATACAAAACATGTACACTACGAAAACAACAAAATAAATTATTCACAAACAATGAAAAACTTTTCTACAGACAAATCAGTACCAAAACAAACACTGATACACAGCACAGTGGCACACCAACAGAAGAAGAACTCACAACTTATTGGTCTTCTCTTTGGTCCAATGCTGTTACACACAATGCTGATGCAGGCTGGATCAAGGAGGAGAACAGAAACTTGCATAACATACCAAGTATGCCCTGTGCTGAAATAAACATACACGACATTCGCTACGCTGTTAACAGAACACACAACTGGAAGACACCTGGTGTAGACAACATTCACAATTTCTGGTACAAAAAGTTTACATCACTGCACCAGGAACTAGCTAAACATCTAACACACATCATCATCAATCCACAAGACATGCCAAAATTTCTTACTCAGGGCATCACCTACATGAAACCTAAAAACAACAACACCACAGACCCCACACAATACAGACCAATTACATGTCTTCCAACACTCTACAAATTATTGACATCCTGTATCACAAACAAAATATACAAACATGTTGAAGAACACGACATTCTTACAGAACAACAAAAAGGTTGCCGTAGAAATCACAGGGGATGCAAAGAACAGTTACTCATAGATTCAGTCATTCTACGGCAAGCACACAAACAACACAGAAACATACACATGGCATATATAGACTACAGAAAAGCATTCGACAGTGTTCCACACAGTTGGCTGCTACATATTCTACACATGTACAAAATACATCCATCACTCATTGCATTCTTCGAAAACACTATGCAGCACTGGAGAACAACACTACATCTCAGGGTTAGTAACACTTCCATACAAACAAACGAAATATTCATTAGGCGAGGAATTTTTCAAGGAGATTCCTTGAGTCCTCTCTGGTTCTGCCTAGCCCTGAATCCATTATCCAACATGTTAAACAACACGCAATATGGCTACAATATCAGACATGAAAAAACAACACAGTTTACACTGTCACATCTCATGTACATGGACGACATAAAACTTTATGCATCCACACAAAAACAACTTCATCAACTCCTACAAATCACACATTCATACACTAAGGACATACAAATGGAGTTTGGCTTAGACAAATGCAAAAAACTTCACATAGAAAAAGGAATCCTGAAGAAAGAAGATTTTGCACTTGGAAATGGAGACGTTATTGAATCCATGGAAGAGGGCGAGTTCTACAAGTACTTAGGATTCCAACAGGCCAAACTAACAGAACATACACAAATAAAGCAACGATTAATTAAAGAATACCAAAGTAGGTTAAACGCTATACTTAGAACACAGTTAAATGCAAAACACACAGTTAAAGCAATAAACACATATGTCATCCCAGTACTCACATACTCTTTTGGAGTTATACATTGGACTCACACAGATCTCGAGCAACTCCAAAGGAAAACAAGAACAACACTTACTAAGCATAAACAACATCATCCTAAATCCGCCACAGAAAGATTAACCCTTCCACGTAAAGAAGGCGGACGTGGCCTGATTGACATAGTTAACCTTCACTACAAACAAATACAGTCACTGCGAGAGTTTTTCTACAAGAAACAAGAAACATCACAGTTACATAAAGCAGTAACTCTAGCAGACTCAAATAACACACCATTAAACTTACACTCACAACATACAGACATGACACAACATATAAAAAGCATAGACAACATTAAGCAATCATGGGCTCAAAAGGCTCTCCATGGCAGGCATCCTTACGACCTGGCCCAGGATTTTGTTGACAAAACTGCGTCAAACAGCTGGTTAGATCGGGGATGCCTCTTTGGGGAGACGGAAGGATTCATGATTGCCATACAGGATCAGGTCATAAATACTAAAAACTACAGAAAACACATACTCAAAGATACAACACTCACAAATGACACATGCAGAAAATGTCACATCATGCCAGAAACTATACAACACATCACTTCTGGTTGCAAGCTCTTGGCACAGACAGATTACTTACATAGACACAATCAAGTAGCAAATATAATACACCAAGAGCTTGCAAAGAAACACAAATTGGCAGACATCCACGAACCATACTACAAGTATATTCCACAGACAGTATTGGAAAATAACACGCACAAAATGTATTACGACAGAGCCATAATCACAGATAAAACAATTTACCACAACAGACCAGACATCACACTCATTGACAAACACAATAAAATCACATACATTATAGACATAGCCATTCCAAACACTCACAATGTACAAAACACATGCACTGAAAAAATTAGCAAGTACACAGAACTCGCCCAGGAAATCAGTCATCTGTGGAGGATGGATAGGGTACTTATTGTACCCGTTGTTCTCTCCTGTACAGGTGTGATACCACACACGCTACACAAAAGCCTGGAAACATTACAATTGAGTAGAAATACATACATCACACTACAGAAGGCCACTATATTGAATACATGCCATATTGTTAGGAAATTCCTTAATACAGACACTGACACTGACACACACATTTAAGTTTAATTTTGTTTTGGTTGCTATGCCTTGACTCTGGTCCGGCATAGTACACAGCCACCGGTGTGTACCGAGTATAACCCACTAAACCCAACACATAATAATAATAATAAATAAATAATAATAATAATAATTCGAATTAAAAAGAATTTTTACATCAATTCTATAGGAAATTCAAGGATCGGGAGGAAATACTCGAATTAATTAAAAAAGATTCTAATTATCCAGCTTCTACCACGTGTTGTATGAAGAGGTAATTGAATTAAATTTATTTTATATGTAGATTTTTCGCTTAAAGTATTTTCTTAAAGAATAATTAGAGATAAAAATTGTGAAAAATCAAAATATGCATCGGGGAGGATATGTCCGGGGTGCTTATGATGCTGCAGTATCCCTTTGATAGCGAAGCAATCAGTTTTGTTGCTTCAAAATAAATATAGTAGGCCTAATAATAGGATTTCTCATTTCCCGGTCTTTTGCTTGTCCCAGGATTTTGAGAAAAAGTGATCTATTTCCCGGGAAATCTGGGAAAATTAATTCTTTTTAAGATATAAAATAAATCCCGAAATCGAATGATATAATTATTTTTCATTTTTTAAGTAATTTAATATGTCCTACAGCCTTAATGATAATGCTGTATAAAATATATATTAAAAATTACCTTTATTTTACGTAGAAATTTTCACAGAAAAAATTTATTAAAGTTTGATGGAAACTGTTTAAAAAAAAAAAATGCGTTTGAATTGAGTTGAAAATTTAAAGGAAAAAATGAATCTAGATCAGGGGTCGGCAACCTTTTGAGTCGGAAGAGCCAAAATTACAATTTACAAAATTTCAAAGTTTTTAAAGAGCCACAAAATTTTTTCTTGCCAACAATAAATAGTACTCGCATAAATAAAGTTTTTTTTGATAAAAAAAAAAACTAATCTATTTATTCATATATAAGTAGTGTTTTTCACAACAAATTAAATAATAGAAACATCCGA
>NW_019385789.1:26362-48523 GCF_000671375.1 Centruroides sculpturatus
CAGGACTCTGAAAATTCTTTACTTGTCAGAACCTGTAATATATGGAATAATTGTGCTTACGCTGTCTTAATTTTTAACCATGCCCAATAGCTTCAATAAATGCGTAACGCCAGATTGTGCAAATTGGGCAAAGATACAAATGAGTATAAAGTCTGCAAGTATGAAATTTTTCTTCATAAACCTGATTATTAAGCCAAACGAATTGCCGAATTATTGAGCTATAAGCTTGGTGCCGTTATTAAAGCAGCCGAGGTAGACAAATCAAAAATACTAGAGAGCAAAACTACTACAATCTCGAAAGCAAACTCGAAATCTTCCAGGCTACAGATGAAAAAACACATAATATCTGTCTTCTCTTAAATGCATTAAACACGATTCCAATCACATCAATTGAATCGGAAAGGGCATTCTCGGTAGCAAGACTTTACATTACTAAAATAAGAATTAGATTGAGTGATCGGAGTATTGATCATCTTTGCTTTTTAAAATCTTATGAAAGTTTACAATATTTTGTATTATATTTTATTTAAAAAACGAAAATTACCTTTTAAGTTATAAATTTGATCTAAGTTCAATTTTAAATTTTTAACTCAATTCAAAGCATTTTTGTTGTTGTATGCAGTTTCTAGCAAACTTTAATAAATTTTTTCTATTTGTGAAAATTTCTACGTAATTCAAAGGTAATTTTTATTATATATCTTACACAGCATTATTACAGTAATATGATTTTGGATGATACAGAACTTTAAAATTACTTTAAAAAATGAAAAATAATTATATCATTTAATTTCAAGATATTTTGTATATCTTAAAAATAATTGATTCTATCCCGGAATTTCCCGGGATCCCGGGAAACAGTTCACTTTTATCCCGGAATCACGGGACAAGAAAAAGACCGGGAAATGAGAAATCCTACTAGCAATTATACAATTTAAGCGTAATGTTAATTCTGGTTTTTCTACGTTTCCTATTTAGTCTCCTATTAAAGAGTTTAGAAAAAACAAAAATGGAAATTATATACAGTTAAAGCTCGATATAACGGACTGTTGATCTCGGTCCGGCCAAAAGTATAGGAAAATTATAAGAAAACTCATTGGCCGTATCCAACCTCTTTATAACGGACTCCCGGTATTAAGGACTATTTTTCGAATTAGCACCACAGTCTTCCGTTATTACGCACTTTTTAGTCGCCGCAGTCATCGTTTGATTTACTTTATTTGCAAAAAATATAAAATAACTTAGAATTGATATTTTAATAATTTTTTCGACTGATTTTCACATTACATCTAGTTTTTGTTTCGTTTTCTCTATGAGTGACCAGTCTCTTTGTTGTATAAAACAGAGATGTATCATGGAAAACGAAAAGCTTTAGATTTATATTTTAGATATATTGTTTTCACAAGTTTAATAAAAATCTGGCTTGTGTACTTTAAACCGAAATTTCGTCCACTACGTAATTGAGTTTTGCCCACAAAATCGATATACAGTCGATATTATTATATACAGTAGAATCAGTCCTCTTTTATTAGAGGTAACAGATTCGCTGAAACGATGTAAAAAAATACATTGATTTGGAGACATCTACTAACTGCAAATGTTTACTCTGAGTCCGTTACTGACATCAGCCTGCAAAGTAATGAACTTTTCGCTATAATGGACGAGTCCCTATTAACGAGTAATCGCAATAAACGGACTTTCGTTATAATGGACCAATTTCTTCGATACCCCCGAAAATATTTGAATAAATTATTTACTTTAAAGCTGTTATATTGCCTCATTATCGTGATAAAAACAGGTTTTATTGATAACACAGTTTTGATTTTGCTTTTATTTTGTGGCTTGCAGCGAAAATACATAATTTGAGTTGAAATTTGATCAAATTTACATCAGTAATAATCTAGCAATTAGTGTTTCTCAAACGGGATCCCGGTTGTTTTTTTAACCCAGGAAATTTTTCTTATCCCGGGAAATTCCGCAAATTTCTTAAAAATTCACTTTTTTTCTTATTTTGTGTTAAGGTTAAGAACTTTTGCAAATAGAANAAGTTATAAATAAATATAAATAGATAACACTTAACCCAATAAAATTAAATCTAAATACCAAAATGATTAATTTACTGTGTTTTTGTTATTTCTTACTCCTGTTTTTAAGGTATTCGGCCGAATAGCGAAAAATAGACCGAATAGTAACCGAATATTCGTTACCTCACTAATAATTAACACATAAACTGTCAGAATACATTTGTATTTATTAATTTTAAACCTACTTATTAGTTTTTTTTTTGCTCGTTATGGCATGTCACAAATGGTCAAAAATCAGTACGTAGCTTATTTGTGGAAGAACTCCGAAAATTTTTTACTCGTCGGAACCCGTAATATCTGGAACAATTGTGCTTATGCTGTCTTAATTTTTAACCATGCCCGGTAGATTCGATAACTGCGTAACGCCAGGTTGGGCAAGGATACAAACGAGTACGAAGTCTGCAAGTATGAAGTTTTTCTTCATAAACCTGATTATTAAAGCCAAACGAATTGCCGAATTATTGAGCTATAAGCTTGATGCCGCTATTAAAGCAGCCGAGGTAGACAAATCAAAAATACTAGAGAGCAAAAGTACTACTACAATCTCGAAATCTTCCAGGCTACAAGTGAAAAAACATAACATGTCGTCTAAATGCATTAAAGACGATTCCACTAACGCCAATTAAATCGGAAAGTGCATTCTCGGTAGCAGGACTTTTCATTACTAAAATAAGAATCAGATTGACTGATCGGAGTATCGACCATCTTTGCTTTTTAAAATCTTATAAAAATTTATAATAATATTTATTATGTTTTATTTAAAAACGAAAAATTACCTTTTAGGTTAGAAGTTTGATCTAAGTTCATTTTTTTTAAATTTTCAACTCAATTCAAAGCATTTTGTTGTTGTATGCAGTTTCCAGCAAACTTTAATAAACTTTTTCTATTTGTGAAAATTTCTAGGTAATTCAAAGGTAATTTTTAATATATATCTTATACAGCATTATTAATATGATTTTGGAGGTTGCAGAACGTATTAAATTACTTTAAAAAAATGAAAAATAATTATATCATTTGATTTCATGATATTTTGTATATCTTAAAAATAATTAATTCTGTCCCGGGATTTCCCGAGAAACAGTTCACTTTTATCCCGGAATCCCAGGACAAGCAAANAAGTTTGATCTAAGTTCATTTTTTTTAAATTTTCAACTCAATTCAAAGCATTTTGTTGTTGTATGCAGTTTCCAGCAAACTTTAATAAACTTTTTCTATTTGTGAAAATTTCTAGGTAATTCAAAGGTAATTTTTAATATATATCTTATACAGCATTATTAATATGATTTTGGAGGTTGCAGAACGTATTAAATTACTTTAAAAAAATGAAAAATAATTATATCATTTGATTTCATGATATTTTGTATATCTTAAAAATAATTAATTCTGTCCCGGGATTTCCCGAGAAACAGTTCACTTTTATCCCGGAATCCCAGGACAAGCAAAAGACCGGAAAATGAGAAACCCTAGTTCTCATACATCTATCTCTTTACCGGTCAGAAAATAATGTTCAAACGAGTTTTTTTAAAGCTTTGACATGCGGCTGAATATTTTTATGTGTTTTTCTTGAATTTTGATGTTATTTTCATTCAAGAAGCTTTTTGTAAGAGGGAAGCAAATGATGTCTTCCTTTTCCACGAATTCAAACCAATACATAAGTTTCCTCTTAATTAAAAACAGACACTTTGGCGTTTACATCAAAAACTGCGACAATTTTTTTTGTAATGAGATCCGAGATTCATTTCGTTCATTTTGCTAAAAATGTCAGCCAAATACGCCAGTTCGCACACCCAGCTTCATTTAAAACCGTCGCCAGTAGTACGTTATGGTCCATCAAAAATGCTGTCACCTCTGACCGCAGTTCTATCAAACATCAACGCTTTTTCTCGACACCACCACCACTTGTGTGCAGGAGGGACTCAGTGGCTTCCCGTACCTTCACACATTAGTTTGAAGAGCCTTCTTTTAAGAAATCGCGATTATATATAGTTTATTATTTTTATAGCATCATTCAACACTATAATAATCTCAGAAGGCATTTTTCTCGAGGCGCCTGTCTATAAAGAACGCAATGGCTGCTGTCACATTTCTTTGCCTTAGCTTTAATTTTGGCAATGGCTTCAGCATTGTGACCCATCATTGCCTTTGCACCATCAATACATATATCTGCAGTTTTCCCACGGTATTTCATTTGATGAGAAGAATCCATCCAAATGATTAAATATTCCACCCCGATGTATTGGTCGGTAGTGGTCTGTATAGGTATAGGTCCTGATAGCTTTGTAAGTAAACAAAACGAACAAATACCATTAAAACCTCCAACCTGGCGACGTCAGTCGATTCAACCATTTGTAGTGAGAATTTGGTATACCTGATGCGACTGATAAGTGTCTCACGTCATCAGCCATATCGCTGATTCGTCTAGCAATGGTGTTATTTGACAAAGGAATGTTGGAGATTAAACAACATCTTTTTCACACAAACACGTGGCAATATCGAAGGTAACAACACACACTGAAATGGCATCAGCTTCACCAGTTCGAGCAACACGATAACTTATTAGGCAGGAAGTTTCCAGTACTTTTTCATTATTGGTTTTAGCAAGAGTTGTCATAGTTTTCTGTAAAGCGAAAATTTCGTTGCATTTCCTCTTGAAAAAAATCAGACGATTTACCTTTCATTTCGGGATGGTTTCTCTCTAAATAACGCCGCAGTTTAGCAGGAAAAAGGGAACTGTTGGTCAACACATTTCCGCAAATCACAGAGGCCGACCATTTGTTTCTGTAAATCTAAATAACTTTCTTCTTATTTTCGTTTTTTATTGGGGTCTTTCTCCCATTTGTCACGTTTTGCAAACAATGATTGAGGTGGCGTCGCAGATTCAGAAATGGTTTATTTTGCGGAAAGATTTATCAAACAAACGCTGGAGTGCATTGCTTAGTTATAATGTTTCCTTGCTAGCTTACTTCGCGAGACGATAAATTAAACTAAACTAGCAATGAGCTGCTAATTTATCCTTTTCAAATGTAAACATCCCCCCCTCAAAGTATCTGTTTAAAGCCAGCGATCCACGCCTAAAAGAAAATCACAAAGAAATATGACAACAACAGAGTTTATCTTTCGTAACCAATAATACAAAATAAAGCAAATAAAAATTTTATAACAAAATACAAATACAGTAGAGCGTCGTTTATCCGAATCAATTGGGGAATGGGGTTGTTCGGATAACCAATTATGTACGAAAAAATATATTAATTTATTCCGTGTTGAAATTTTTCTCCGTTGCGTGTCGCTTCGCGTTGAATTTTCGTCGATGTTAAGCCTAACGAACACTATTGTATCATAAAAAATTATTTTTTTTATTTTGTACAAACAAAATAAATATACAGTGGAACTTTGGTATACGTCTGCTTTAGAATACGTCCTGTTTGAACGAAATAAATTTTGCTCGGTATACGACTTCTGTTCGGTATACGACTTAATTCAATTATACGCGCCATCTATGAACAAGTAGCACTATCGATGTAATACACCAGACTAGACGTTCGCGGTGCTACGGTTTATAACAGGGGTGGCCAAAACGTGGCGCATTGGACGATTACAAGTGGCGCTTCAGTTAGTTCTGAGTAAAATTGCCAGATTTGGCTTTTTTGCGATTAAGAATATTATATAAAAAAATAAATTTTTTATAGTCTGTCATGGCAAGTTCATTTGTTGCACAATTCGTTACAGTGTATTTTGCAGATAAAATGAGTGTTCTCCACATAGTAAATTACAGTGAATGCACGTATTTTGAGTATTGCGATCTTTATTTCCGATCAGTTTACAGGCGTGTAAATGGCCGAAAACATTTATTGCGATTAAAGTTATTCCAAGCTGATCTTGTTCTCAGTGTCAATAATTGTGGTGCAGAGTAATCTTCACCAAACGAGACTCTGACAGCAATAGCACCATCATGAAGCAATAGCCCTCTCGTACAGGAGATTATTGTTGATTACTGTAAATTGGTGCTTCAATAAACTGTCATAAATTAATTAATTCAACTGCGTAATAAAGTTATTCCTTTTTCCCTCCTAAGCGAAGCAGATTTATTCTTATCTCTATTTATCAACCCCTAACATTGAACGTAAGATTGTATAAAAAAGTGTTCGAGTTATATGGCGCATCTGAACTCGTCTGTCAAAAAATTGGCGCATGGTATGCAAAAGGTTGGCCACCCCTGGTTTATAACTTTGTTAAATTTCTTTTGATTTTAATTTGTAAGTAATATTTTATTATTTTTATTAATCATGAATTGCAAAAGGGCAACAGAAAAATAAAAAAGTGACTAGAATCACAACGAAACTGAAAAAAGAGATTGTTGAGAAATATGAAGGTGGCACGCGTGTTCGAGATTTAACTGTTGCATTCTGTATTCCGAGAACGATATCGACAATCGTGAAAAATAAAGAAATTATTAAATTTGCTAACGTTGCGAAAGGGGTTAAATCAATTTGTAAACAGAGATCGAAGACATTAGATCATGTCGAGAAATTGCTTTTGCTTTGGATAACTGAAAAACAGTGTGCCGGAGACAGCGTATCGGAAGAAATTATTTGCGAGAAAGTTGAAAGGATACATGCTGATCTCATGAAAAATCAAGCAGAAACTAGCCAGGAAAGCAAGGTGTTTAAAGCCAATTTTTTTTACATGAGAACGGATTAATCATTTTTACATTACTTCTTATGGAAAAGGTTGGTTTGGTATACGTCCTATTCGGTATAAGTCCAAACACCAGGAACGGATTAAGGTCGTATACCGAGGTTCCACTCTATTGAAAAATATAAAAACAATAAAAAAATTATACTTCAGAAGTTAATTTAGTATCAAAAACGTAAAATATTTGAGTAGCCGAAGACAAAGCCAAAGATTACAGCGCCACAACACTGGCGAAAATTAAATTTGTCGACTGGAATTCCTTCGGATAACCGACCTTCGGATAAACGACGCTATACTGTACTTACAATTTGAAAACCAACAAACGCACCAGAATTAATGAATAATGTAATGTTTTCTTACCGAAATGTATCGTAGTAGTTCGGGGTTAGAACGTACGAGTAGAACAATATTTGATTAATGAATACTTACTAACTACACAATTAAACATCAAAGAGGTCAAACACAAAAATAACTCGCTAATAATTCACAATGTTATAGCTGTAGGGAATTCACTGCGAAGTGACTCCAAATTGACTACCAAGCCTCTATTCGCGGTTAAGTTTCGAACGGAACCAGGAATTCTCAGAGTCGAGAATGAGCGAGAAACTTCTCGAACATGCAGTTCCAAGAAATCACTCTAATATTCAAGTTCCGGGGCCATTAAAACGCGGCAAGCGAAAGCCCTGCGCCCCACTCAGTTACAATAATTTTGGAGCTAGTGTCAGCGGAATAACCAAGAGTCATCTGCTAGAGAAGGCGTGAAATTCAACTTGGCAAATCTCCGTTCAGAATGTAATTTATAGTTTTATTTTAAATCCTTTCGTTTCTTATTCTTTAGTTTCATTCAATTTTCATTTATTTTCTTTTCCTTGGGCAGCGAAACACAGGTTGAGAACCACTGATTTAAACATTTGTTGAATAAAATCTTTATAAAGAACAAAAATGATGTTTTTAAAATCTAATATGCAAATATAGCGAAAGATTAGATAAAGAATGACATTTTATTTAACAATGATCATACATTCCATTTCACTACTGTACAGAGAATAGTCGATGGCTTAAAACAACATAATGTCGAATGGATGAAAAATGTAAATAGAAATTGACAGTAAAACAAGATACAAAATACAGACTGGTTGGCTGTAAGAATGTAGTTTAAATAAAATTAAATATAAAACTTTAAAAAATTCCCAATAGAAATATTAGTAATTTGAGTTTATTGGAAAATTTCCTAACAACGAAATTTAATTGTTAAACTTTTTAAAAAAATGTCCAGTTTATATTTTAATAATAGAAAAACTCTTGAAATTATGTATTAATGAAATTTAACCGAGAAAGAGCAGCTCCTAATTTGTCTTTGGAGCATCTCATGTAATAATTCTGTTACATATAAACAAATCTGTAATAAATCAGAAATTCACATAGAAAACAACAGTTAATGCTAATCTGATTAAAATAAGTTTTCATCAGTTTTAGATTCCAAATAATGAGCATAAATGCGGTTTAGTCACAAATGAAAAATTTGCATATTTTAAATCAAAATGACATTTTTTACAATTAAAATTCGTTAACTTCATACAGAATGACTATTCGTTTAATATTTTATATGATTTTATTATACTATGTAATGCGATTAAGTGAAAATTTTCAGAATGACATAAAAATTTCTCTATTGTTAGAGATCTTTATATAAATTCAAGAACCCATTTTTATATAAATTTTTTTTTAATTTCTTTATATTAATTTATATTAAAAACTACACTAATACAAAGGTATGTGTTGTCTTAAACATGTTCACAATGCATTTAATGTATCTACAGATCCTGGAAATGTAGATAAATGGTAAATCTTCAAAACTGATCTCATGTAGAAAACAAATAATTTTCTACAAGTTAAAAGATGAAGACACATTGATAGACATAAAATATTAATATGCACAATAGTGATATATGAAGATCTGAAAATACTTCCTAATTTCTTTAGATCTTTAAAGAAAACACTGGATTCATTTCGTGAACAAAATATTTTAAAATATCTTCAAAATCTTCAAAAACGAGGAGTTGAGAATGAAAAGCATAGCTTCAAAATATATGGGAATTTTCCACCTGAAAGTTACACATTTAATGAATAACACAATACATCTATATTATCATTAATAAATTAAAATATTAATAAAACTATCCTGGATTACTTCAACAGTGACACTGTTTTCTGAAAATTAAGTTTTCCACTCATTAATTTAGCATTTAAAATAGGTTTAGTTTTTAATGAACATAAAATTTTATCTTTGAACAAAAGTGCTTTTCTGGCTGACATTTTTTTTAGAATGTTATATATATTTACATTTTAAGATTTATATATGATATGTTATTTCACACTTACATTTAAATTCAATAAAGGTTAAATCAATTATGCTTTAGTAAAATGGCAATTTCATTTATTGTACCAACTGAAGAAAAGCTGCACTCAAAATGTGTTTTGGCAAATCTAACAAATTGTTGAATACAAAATGCATAGCCATGTGTTTTTAAATACACTTAATAATGGTTATTATAAAGAAAACATAATACAAGACAAAACAATTGAAGATAAGATTGCATATTTCTTAGACTACCCTAAAATTATTTTGTAATTTGATTAGTATATGTTCTCATTCACCTACTATATTCATTGGATCCTATGTCTTGAGTTTTGCTTTAATTTTTGCAAAATTATATTAATGAAAAAATCTTCAAGAATTTAAAACCCACCACCAGTTTATTTTGTAGAGTAAAGACAAAAGATTTTACATTAATAGTATAAAATTTTGAAAAATAACAGTCACAAAATAAGTTCATGTATAGTTATAACTATTAGAGATTTTACATCTTATGTTTATACTGTGTATAAAAAGATTTGATCATCTTTTATGATATGATTTTTAATAAAAAAAAATTAGCATTAGAGATTATTATCGAACTGCATAATATTTCATACAAATAACAACAATTTTAAGTATTAAAAAAGTTGCTATTTTACTTGTTTCTACCATATAAGTTTCTATAAAAAATTCTCATTGTTATGCACAAAGATACAATTTAAAAATGTCTAATTCTAGAAACAAAATGACATTTTTGTCAAATATTGAATAAATGCAATATATATTATTATAATTTTATCAATTACCATTTATTAGGACAAAAGCAGCTTTGAATACTAATGAGTTAGATGTGCTTGTTTTATTTTTGCAGAATTAAATCTTGGCTAAATATTTGATACTGCAAGACGTGACATCTTCAACATTTTTCAGAGTTACTGATATTTTGTTTTTACAATAATCAGTGATAAAAAAAAGAGTATAACAAATATAGCAAGAAGCATAATGAACATATTGTATAATAATGAAAATTTAAATAATACTGTTCTGCCCATTTCAATACATAATAAGAGAAAAGATCTTGAGTACGAATTTTGTCTTGGAAATTTGAAGAATCAATTCTACAAAGCTTGGAGCCAATCAAAATTATTAAGTTATTTCAGTTCATAATGAACTAAAATAAATTAATAATTTTGTTCAAAAAGCTCAAAAAGTAAATATTTGTGGAACCTCACAGAAAAATGCTCTATTTTGCATAAAACCAAAAACAACACAAAACAAAAGAAACTTCATTTCTGAAATTTGTGAGACAAAACAAAGGACCCATTTGTCATATAAATCAATAGATTGCTCATGTGTATTTAAAAGTTATTTTAATAAAACATTAGTAAATGTAGAAAAAAATACAATTAATTTTTGATATATTTAAAAAAATAAAATAGATATGAGACAACCTTATATCTTCTAGTCCTACTTTTTAATATTTCTTCTGCATAATTTTTTTCTGGTTAGTGTCCTTTATAAATAATCAATTTATTTAAATCTCAATATTCTCAAGAATTTAAAGTCTCTCCTAATTCTCAAGAAAATTTTTGTTTTATTGATTTCAGAATTTAATTCTTGAGGATCCGATTGTTCAGGACACAATCTGCAGTAACAGTATATAACTCAAGGGTGTACATATTTTATAGTAAAATGCTAATGAATGATGGTAATAAAATTTTATTAAAACTTTTATTTTTAGTAATTAAACTATTATATTTATATAAGAGCAAAAACTTTGCTAACATTACCTCACATGATGGCATGTGCAATGCAAAGTTTGAAAAAGTAATAGTAGTAGAATGAGACTGATTACGGAAAGATTTAATTGAATAGTAGTAACAGATTACAGCAAAATGATTTCTTTCCCTATTATGTATCCAGAATGTGATTTTTATTTTTAATTAACTATTTTAACCCGACGCGAGTGAGGTTAGGTATGTCATACCCAAGAAGTTTTTAAACGCAGATTATTTAATGTTATCATTGCCATGCAAATCCCGTTTTCACAGTAGCTGGAGGTAAGGGAGGGCAAGGTGCAGTGTTGAGTTTAATGGGAGATACATATGCACAAAGGTGGCTGGGGTATGTCACACCTGACCTCGTAGTCAGTGTTACATTTTTGAGTTTACAGTAAGTTTATGAGTTATAGTTATTTATAGTATTCTTTATTTTGAGATTTCTCAAGATGTCTTATGAAGAAAATGAACGTCGGCTACAAGAATTTTTAGAAAACTGTTCAAGTGCTAGTTCCTATGACTCCAAGAGGGAAGAAGAGATTAATAACGTTTCTCAAAAAAGTGAAGAAAACGATTCGGAGCAGGAGGGTTTTTTTGGATGATTCGGAACTGTGTCGAGACTTCATTCATAATTTGGATTAAAATCTGATAAATGATATTCTTCGCATTAGACAACAAAACATACATCTTCCAAAGGAAACTTGAAAGAGGATTGCTGATCAACTAAGAGAATCTTCATCACCAGTTCCCCAAAAAACGGTTGGTAAATATGTCAGGTGTGTACTAAAAAAAAAAAAAAAAGGAAAACAAAAACAAAACATTGCTGTTCAAAGTGTGAGAAGCCAATATGTATGGAGCACATGATTTTTATGTGCAAAGATTGTGCTGATTTGTAGGTGTAATGTTGGTGCTGTGCTAATTGATCTCATAAGACCTTTTAGTTTTTTTTTTCTATTTTTATAATTAGAAGATACTATAGTTATGTTGATTAACCAAATAAGTTGTAACTTTGTTCAAATTTTATACGAAATAATGTTAAACTACCAAAACTTGTACTTTTTTTCAAAGAAAATATAGACACTTTGAAAAGTGTTTTTTTTTTTTTTTTTATTGAAATAACAATCTAAAACGTAGTATTTTATTTACTCATCTTGTTAAATGGATACTATTATTATCATCATCCCAAATAAAAAAATACTTAATACACAATTATAATATCAAACATTTGGCATTACAGTATCGGGTATCTCCTACCCACCTCATAGCTGGTGTAACAATTTCTCACCCCATTCACGCTGGGTTAAATCAAAATGGTTTTTGTACTTTTGATAAATAGTATTGGATAATCTGACAAACATTTCAGGTTAAAGTGACAACCTTCACAAACAGTTGCTGAAGATTTTGCAAAGCCAAATTTTGTTGTGTGATTATTTACAGGATTATAGTATAAGAAACTCTAATTTAGACTCAAATTTTGAAAAATGGTTTGAGATACATTTTTAATGTAGCTGAAAAATGCTTTTGTACATACAGAGACTGAAATTTTTAATCTACTGTTTCTGAATATGGAATGGGAAACATTAAAAATTTCCATTCCTAGAAATCTGAACTTCCAAGAAACAGCAAAATTACAAATACAGGTATCCTTTGTATAAAACAGTACTTCTACAACACAGTTTGAAAATTGGTGATATTCCCATACAAAATTTCACAATTTTTAAGAGTAAACTCAGTTATTCAATTTTTTTTATTCAAGCAAACATGTGTGTTGTCTCAAATTTGCCCACAAATTTTAGTTTATTGAAATTTTCAATTTGCTTTGTGCCTTTTGTCAGGTTTTCTTTAATGAAAACTGATAGTACAATTTTTTTCTTCCTTGTCCCATCTTTCCTATCAATCAAGTGTTGTCATCATTTCTTTCAGATTTTAGCCTTTAACACCCAATGTATTTTGTTTTTGGGCTGCAATTTGAAAAATTATAAATTCCCACTGTCGTCCATCCATCTTTCCTTAATCTCAAGAACAAAGTTAAAAATGAGACCAGAGATGGAAACCTTAAGGGCAGGAGGTCCTGATTAACTATATACAAACTTTCAATGAAAACTGGAAGTCACGTTATTTCAATTCAAAACTTTCCCATGAAAGGAGTTAATAGATGACCAGCACGACACTATTATTAAAGGAAAAGTACCATGTATAAGCAAAGCACTACTAATTTGAGGAGGCAAGCATGTATTTTAAATTAATTAAATTAAAAATATGATTAAAAATTGCAGCTTAGCATTGTGACAATGTTACAATAAATAATTACTCGTTATAGATTAACCTATCCCAAGGTGAAATTTTTCTCTGATGTTTGTCACGTCACATTGAATTTTTGTCAATGTTAAACCTAACTAAAATTACAAACTAAAATAACAAAACATGTATATTACATGTTTTGTTTATTTAAACATTTTTTTAACTGTAGGCAAGCAAGCATTCATAAAATAATGAACAATGGTATCTCAGTACTCGAAAAATTCGTTATTCAAACAAATTCTGGAAAAAAGTCACTTGGTACTCAACTGAACAAACGTGACCCCTTTAGAGCAAAAAAATTTGTTCTAGAGGGGTCATGACTAATAGCAATTTTATTTTGTCACCCATAAAAATTTTTTGTCATAAAAATAAAAAATATGAAAATGTTGCAGATCTTTCTGATCAAGATCAACAAAAAAGCTGAGATGATAAGGTTACTTTGTAAAAAAAAAATGATCTCATTTAACTAAAATTAATATTAACACGTAATACAGTACTTTTAATTTTGATTGTTAGTTAATTACTGATCAGAAATAAATTATCAATTACTTTAATAAACATATTTCTCTTAGTAACAAAAAAAAAAAAAAAAAAAAAAAAGCAAACTTTTGCTAACTTCTAGAATATAACCCTGTGTTTTGCATTAGTCCTTTGTTTTGTATAGCATGGATTCACAAAACAGCACTTTTTTGAAACACAACTACCTACCATGTTATACAAGAGATGCCTGTACTTGAAAATCTTACAACTTCATTATTAATTATAAATAATGCATAGTTAAAATAATTTTACAGAAAATTATATAGATGTTTATTTTCAGCTCAGTATATTAATAATATAATGCTTACCCTTACCCTGGTTTGAAATTGGTGTGTGATTACACATCACTAAAGCCTCCAGAGCTTCAGACAGTTTTTCAAATTCAAGCAATCCGGAAGAACTTCTTTCAGCTATAATTTAAATAAGAAATTAAAAGATCAACAACACATTAAATTTATATTATTAAGAACTTCAGTTTTATTTATAAAAGTTTCTTTATTACAAAATTCCAACAATTAAAAATCCTCTAATATCCAAAAGACTACAAGTTTCACATAAATAAATTTTAAATTAAAAAATACCTTAATGTATTTTCAAAATTTTGAATTTATTAGTAAATCATAACAATAGTTATTTCAATTTAATTAGTAAATTTAATTAAAACTTACTTTTTGATGGAAACATTTTAATCGATACAGGTGGCTTAACTTCAGCCTCTTCAAAAACCTAGAATTAATGCATTTGGTTAAATATTAAATATATTGATGTTACAAATTTAATAAAGTTTCAAGATAAAACTGAATTTCTTTACACCCATCAATATAAATTCTGCTTGAATTTCAGAAAAAATATGATAATACACCACAGGTAGTCATCAGCTTATAATGGAGTTCCATTCTGGGACTTCCAAGTCAAACATAAAAATAATGGAGATAATGATGATGATTTCCCAATGGTAATATATAATCCTAAATAATATTATATATGTATGTATATTCTAATCAGTTACTGTTTGTATAAATACATACCATAAAACAATATAGGATTACTTTTTAGGCATATTGCACTTCAAACCTATGTTTAATATTTTGACTACCATATTTTATGGCATGTTAGATGCACCACCAATTCAGCACAAAATAATTTTGAAAACAGTATTTAGTGTATTTAAGCTATCCCATATCTTTGGTAATTGACCCCAAATTGTTTTATGAACTCTGGTTATAAAAAAACAATAAAATTAGAAAGCACGCTTTTATTTATTAGGGAAAAAGAGGAGTTTAAAAGAGATCATTTATGTTAAAATATTCTGCACAAATACATGCAGAAGCTGCTAGCCACAGCAAAAGATAACATGTTTTGTATAGAAATGTTGTTGTTTGATTAGAGTTAGATCAGGCACAGATTACCTGTACCCTACATAACTGAAGGCCACTTCAAAAATTCATTAGTCTACGAGAGATTGAAACTTCACATATAAGACACGGGGACATTTTTTGAGCCTTTTTTCGGACAAAAGTTGCATTGTAAATGCAACAAAACACTAACTAATTATGATATTTTAATAGTAAATATTCATGAACACATTCAGGTAGTAACTATATTCTATAATAAAAAAAATGTAAAGAGTATTGAAATTTCATGTAAAATTGATTTTAATCTTACTATTAATTTTTATTTACTTATTAATTCACATTAGCATTATTAATAAATTGAAATAATAATTCAGACTGAAAGTTAGATTCATTCATTGAGGTGCTAATAATGGAAATCTGAATTATAGTTAACATAAATTAACCAGTTGTTATTATATAGACTGAGATTATTCCAGTTATATTATTACATTTACCAATGAATTGTATCATGCCATTAGCATGTATAACTAATTGTTTGGACTCAATTTAATATATTGATTTTGTTCATTGTATGTACAGATGTTTACTAGTTGGAAACTGACTATTTATTATATATATGTGTTAATAACAGCCTTTTTTTTTTAACAAAAACATTTGATATTTGGATTGATTGTTTTAATTTAGTGTAAAACACACATTATTGATTTCATTTCTAACAGAATGAACTGTTAGATAGTTTGTTAACATTAGAATAGACATGGTTTCCTCATATCTAGAACAGCCTCAGATGGTCTAATTAAATAGCTTTTAAATTACAGAAAAAGAAAATAGTTAAATATATAAGAATGATAAAAACAGACCAAATTTAATACAGACATAAATAATAAAATCTATTTTATTATTTATGTCTGTATTAAATTATAAATAATAAAATATACTTTATTATTTATATTTTAACTTTTTTTGGAAGAATATTTATAGTAATTAAAACATCATGCGAGTTTTAATGATTTTTCCATTCTTATAATCTACAAAGTTTTTGAACACTATTGTCAAATAAAAAATAAGTATTCTTCTATAATCCTTCATGAAAATGACTAAATGCAATGTTAAAGTTTTTGACAAAAGGTAAATGCAAGTAATTATCTTATATGAATGTTCTCTTGTAAAGAGAAAAATGCTATCTTGTAAAGAAGACCCTGAAATAATTTGTTTTGATGGTATTCATAATTTGAACATTATCTTCTCTTAGTTCTGCTTTGAAATTGAGATTCTCATCTTGGTTGATGATTTTCTTTCTGTTCAACAGTGACACAATTTCAAGTAATCTTTAGTCCCTTGTAGGATCTCCTCTTGTGCACATATATGCAGTGATATGGTCAAGCATGAAGGCATACAAGCACCATACACTACTATATTCTAACATGACACACTACTAGTCTGTAGGAAATCATGTTTCTCCATCATGATATAACTGCAAATGAAAGTTGATTATGCTAGGATGTTAAAGGCAGGATATCTAATAGTTACTGTGTATGCAAATTTGCCTGTGCTAGTCACCTGCCAGTGAAACAGGAAGTGACAGGATTTTGTAGCAAGACTTTCATCTGTCTCTGAACTGTAGACAAAGATGACATTAGTTACAATTCTTGTGATAACTCAGGATGTATTTTCTTCATAATTGAAGCAGTTTAAAAAGTGGATAAGTAATATGGTGTAAAGAATTCTTTTGTGTTTTTAATTGTAAAAGTGTCAGAACCTACAAGAAAAGGCTGACACTTGATCTTTTTTTAACATTGTGAAATTTTCTACCAATTTTTACCTGGGTTTAAGAAGTATTCTTCAAAGCAATTTTTTAAAACTGTTACTTCTATGGTGGTGTATAAGGGATAAAGATAGACTCGAAAAGTTATTTTTGACTTTTTGTAAATAGTCTAAACTTCAATTATGATGACATTAGTTGTTTAATTTATGCTAGTCTCATGATCAGACAATCATCTCTTCTGGTGGCCCGTCTAAAATGAACAGACATTTATGTTCATGTATCCACAATCCTCAAAACTTCTTAAAATCAGATCAAAATGGCAATCATCTCTTCTGGTGGCCCGTCTAAAATGAACAGACATTTATGTTCATGTATCCACAATGCTCAAAACTTCTTAAAATCAGATCAAAATGGCCAGATCATAAGCAAAGCAGTAAAACAAACATCCTGCTTCCTTCATCCCAATGATATAGCTTTTCTCAAATTCTGTTGGCAGTGCATAATATGAATGCCAGGATTGCATATATGACATAATCAAAGACCTTCAAATAGGTACATTGAAAACTGTACCTGCTGATGAGACTCTGCAAGTCCTTTTATAAGATACTGGAGTAGCAATTTTAAAGCACTCTGGTCTGTCATGTAACTGGACTACAACTGTAATCATTTATATTCTTGTCTGAGACATAGTGCAGGCTAGGTTTTGCATTAATCACATGACTATTTTGGGGTGTAAACTTAAAATTTAATTTTAATCACAATCTAAATTGTAGTGTTAGAAAATAATTTATATCAAATTTAATTCAGTTTTAGCTGTGTTTGTTTTTAAAAACAAAATAACATTTAGATTGTGATTAAAATGATTGTGGTTATACTTAAGTGATTTAGCTTAGCACTAAAAGTTTGAAAGAAAATAATGAACTAATTTATATCACTAACAAAATTATAATACTAAATCCTCTAAAAACTCAAAAACATTATCATGAAACTGATATTTTACCTCACAGGCAATACCATGTTCTGAATTTAAAATATAATTTATATAATTCATAATTCAAAATAAATATAAACATCCAATAATCTGATTTTCATTTAAAGCCAAATGATCTGCCAGATTATATTGGACCAGAATAGGGCTATTATTTTAATATGTAAATCTCAAGTAGTTTTGCCTAGAAGCAAGCATTAGGCACCATCTCTTGACAAAGATTGGACAGAGATGTGGATAGAATAACTGGTAATGTATCTGCACAGTAAGCAGGAGATGCAGGCTTCTGCTTACTGTGCAGATACATTGCCAGTTATTATCCAGAGCAAGACAGTTGCAGGCTTCTATCTTGCTCTGGACCAATTTTTTTTTTCGTCCAAGACTTTCTAAATTAAATATTTATCTATTTATAATTATTAAATTTATCAAGATATAGTGCCTAATGTCTACCTTCTAAACAAAATTACTTATGATTTAATTATATTTTTAAGAACTCTTAATAAAAATATTTCTGTATATTTACTTTTTTTAGCTCATCTTCTTTTATTCCATAAGGGGCATTGAAAAAGTGAAGAATTTTTGATGGTGGTTGGATTCTATTCTTGCCAGCTGATTCTGGATTAGTGAAACGATTGTTACGATTTCCCATAAAATCTTTAAAGGATGGAGTTCCATCAGGAAGACTAAATGGTTGCTGCACATCATTCAAGAAAGCTTGCTTAGAATAACTAAAAATATATAAATATTTTATTATAATAAACCTGGAAAAATAGCTCAATTCTTAATCAATTTCAGTTATGATTTTCATTTAATAAAAAGTAACAAATTTGCTTTAAAAGGTGTGGTAGTCGATAAATCTTAAATATTGGCTTTTTGTCCATTTCTCATCACACATTGATAAAAACAAACACATTTGGTTGAAGATGTTCTTATCTTTGACAAGTATAAGTTAGTAACTGTTTCTGTGGTCACAATTCATTTCTACTTCACAAGCAGAAAAGCAAGTTGACAATCAATATTCACCCACACAAAAATGCTTGAGAGACTATTCTGACTGCCTTTGAAGGACCATCCCACTCCTTTGCAATGCTCTCTATAACTTTGCTATAATTTATAACAAAGCTCTATAAAAACTAGTAGAGGTATCCAGATTGTATAGGAATTGGATATAAAATTTTTAAAAGTTTTATCACTTAACAATTAAACTTTAACAGATTGTTTAAAAGAAAAAGTTTGAATTTGAATGTGGTTGTCATAGAAATGCATGTTCCACCAATAAAAATTATGTCAAGAATAAAGAGTGAAACTTTCAATGGGGTTGGTATAAAAATTACAGTACTTAAAATCATTTTACTTTTTTCAGATTTGAAATGTTTTTAATAATATACTCAAAATCCTCTTTTCACTGCATCATTTCATTTTGCTACAAGAAGTCTGCTTCCACTAAAATATTTCATGTACTTAAGTCACTGAATGAGCAAATAAACAAGTTTACCTTGTTTATTTGCTCATTTAAAAAATGTCACTATATTCTTGGCAAAAAGTAATTTGAAATTTAAAATATCATCATCATATTACAGTAGATCCCCCCTATAAGACGGGTTCCTATAATTACAATTCCTATAAGACGGCGAAAAAATTGTGGCGGTATCCGTAAACAATGGTAAAAAAAACTCCTATAATTACGTAAAACATCATCGGGCAGCCGAACTACTTTCCGCCGTCCAGTGCCATGCTACGGATAGTTTAGGCAGGTAAAATGAGTTTAGTATCGTCTGTACATATAATTATATATAAATTAGGTACTGTATACATAATTATATATTAACTTAATTTATTGTAACTTTATTATAATTATATATATACTTTCTGCCATCTAGCACCTCGCTACGGAGAGTTTAGGCGAGCTACCGTCTGTACAGTATGTAAATTAGGTACCGTAAGTCTAATACAGTACTGTAATTTTATACATTTCTTGTGAAAGAAACATTTTTTATTCAACGGCAATTAAAATTATTTATATTAATGATGTCTCCAAAGTTCAACGAAGTTTTCGCAGAAAAATAACATCAGAAATCGTGGCCGCGGTTTGCTGCACTGTTCCGTGACAAAAACAAGCTTGAGCAACGGCAATGTCGAACGGTGCACACTCGGTAAGTAATTCTACAATTTTTTTTGTTTATAGCGTAGTTTATACGGATTATTTCCAAAAAAATATATACGTATTTTGGAAATGTTGAGTCAGATTAATCTAGAATCGATTAATTTTATGGAAGAAAACCTTTCAAACAGCCGTAGTCTGTAAACTTCACACGTGTCAGGCTGTGATTCCTACAAACTTGATTCATAAAGAACGGAACGTATCTACCATCTTATAGGGGGATCAACTGTATAATGAATAGAAAGTTACAATAACAACTAAGTTATTTTGCATATTATCCAATTGAATCTGTTTATTTAAATATGTGGCTTTTTGGATTACTAGTGTAATCATCAAGCAAACTGTTGTCAAATAAATATTCTGTACAATTATTTATTTCTATTTGTGTAGGGCATCATTATTAGCAAACAATAATGTGTTTGCATAAACACGTTATAAAAATGTATCTTAGTCTATCCTGTGTTATTCCTGACATATATTAGGGTTGTGACCTTTGACCCACGGAGTTAAACCAGATATATCTTGTTAGAGTATCGGTACCTTTTTGATACTAGATGTCGATATGCATCATTTTTATATTAAAACAAACTTTCGAAATATAACTTTTTTGTTTTTATATTTTTCAATAAATTTTTCTTTTATTCCATAAGGGGCATTGAAAAAGTGAAGAATTTTTGATGGTGGTTGGATTCTATTCTTGCCAGCTGATTCTGGATTAGTGAAACGATTGTTACGATTTCCCATAAAATCTTTAAAGGATGGAGTTCCATCAGGAAGACTAAATGGTTGCTGCACATCATTCAAGAAAGCTTGCTTAGAATAACTAAAAATATATAAATATTTTATTATAATAAACCTGGAAAAATAGCTCAATTCTTAATCAATTTCAGTTATGATTTTCATTTAATAAAAAGTAACAAATTTGCTTTAAAAGGTGTGGTAGTCGATAAATCTTAAATATTGGCTTTTTGTCCATTTCTCATCACACATTGATAAAAACAAACACATTTGGTTGAAGATGTTCTTATCTTTGACAAGTATAAGTTAGTAACTGTTTCTGTGGTCACAATTCATTTCTACTTCACAAGCAGAAAAGCAAGTTGACAATCAATATTCACCCACACAAAAATGCTTGAGAGACTATTCTGACTGCCTTTGAAGGACCATCCCACTCCTTTGCAATGCTCTCTATAACTTTGCTATAATTTATAACAAAGCTCTATAAAAACTAGTAGAGGTATCCAGATTGTATAGGAATTGGATATAAAATTTTTAAAAGTTTTATCACTTAACAATTAAACTTTAACAGATTGTTTAAAAGAAAAAGTTTGAATTTGAATGTGGTTGTCATAGAAATGCATGTTCCACCAATAAAAATTATGTCAAGAATAAAGAGTGAAACTTTCAATGGGGTTGGTATAAAAATTACAGTACTTAAAATCATTTTACTTTTTTCAGATTTGAAATGTTTTTAATAATATACTCAAAATCCTCTTTTCACTGCATCATTTCATTTTGCTACAAGAAGTCTGCTTCCACTAAAATATTTCATGTACTTAAGTCACTGAATGAGCAAATAAACAAGTTTACCTTGTTTATTTGCTCATTCAAATAAACAAGTTTACCTTGTTTATTTGCTCATTTAAAAAATGTCACTATATTCTTGGCAAAAAGTAATTTGAAATTTAAAATATCATCATCATATTACAGTAGATCCCCCCTATAAGACGGGTTCCTATAATTACAATTCCTATAAGACGGCGAAAAAATTGTGGCGGTATCCGTAAACAATGGTAAAAAAAACTCCTATAATTACGTAAAACATCATCGGGCAGCCGAACTACTTTCCGCCGTCCAGTGCCATGCTACGGATAGTTTAGGCAGGTAAAATGAGTTTAGTATCGTCTGTACATATAATTATATATAAATTAGGTACTGTATACATAATTATATATTAACTTAATTTATTGTAACTTTATTATAATTATATATATACTTTCTGCCATCTAGCACCTCGCTACGGAGAGTTTAGGCGAGCTACCGTCTGTACAGTATGTAAATTAGGTACCGTAAGTCTAATACAGTACTGTAATTTTATACATTTCTTGTGAAAGAAACATTTCTTATTCAACGGCGAT
>NW_019385789.1:50105-64608 GCF_000671375.1 Centruroides sculpturatus
ACAACATTCTTATGAGTAAAATGAAGTAAAATCTTTGTCAATTAGTCGATTTACAACTCAGAAAAGAAGTGTTGAAAATAGAGTCATAAAACAATTAACGTTTATTGACTTTCGCGGTAGGGGGTAACGCGGGGTCGGTTGACAAATTTTCTCGCAGTAGTGCAAAAGTTCTACTCACTTCGCTTGAAAGTGTCATATTTCTTCCCCACTTACAAACAAACCCGATGGCAATCGGTGAAACAGGAGATAAATTACAGCGAGTTGAAATTTGATATGTTTATTTTTTTGCGTTTTTCATATCGAATTACATAAAAATAAATATTAGAAAATTCATTTTGTCAATACGCAAGTAATTTATATCACTAGATAGAAAACAAAGCGCAGAATCCAACTAAGAAACTGTAGTTTCTTTACGCGATAGATAAAATTGAATTATTTCATATTAAAAACACTGGGTCTGTAAGACCCATGCGACTCAAGTAAGGGCCCCATTCCTAGCGACTTACGGAGGGTTAATACATCTGCAGAAATAGCATCTGTATTATGTTTGATATATATATTTTTTTTTTACCAGTAATTATTCATTGAAATATAATTGTTTAAAAATATATTCAAGATAATGTAAGCCAAAAATTCCAGAAGTGAGATGCTAAAATACTGCAAACAAAATTGCAAGTGACTTTCAATTTTAACCAAAAATAATCATTAAAAATTTATAATGGATTTTATGGGTATTAAACATAGTCAGACAGACTTTCAATTGTATCATTTCATTTTTCTATTCAAATATTTCATGTCAGTCAGTGAGACCAATTTAGCTTTATTATATTAGTAATTGACAGTGTTTTTACCTGAAAACTTTAAACTTTTATAGAAAAACTAGTCTGTAAAACTTTCTTTTTTTTTAATTTTAAATTTATTAATTAAAATCTACATAAACAATAAATTTTCATGGAATACTTACACGAACAACATTGCCATACAAACAAAAAAGATTAAAAAGTCTATCAGCATTCATTTTATCAGGAGCAAGACCATAAATCATGACAACAGAACCTTGCTGTGGACCACCTGGTCCTCCAGGAGAAGGACCAGGACCATATAACGGGCCTCGTGCGCCAGGTGGTGGACCTTCATTACGACCATCATACATGTCACTTTCATATCTATAAATAAATCGTGTGAATATTTTATAAAAATTATTTCACTGAACACATTTTTCTTCTTACATCAACATTTTTGATAAATTTTATGAAATAATTTTTGTGATTCCTACTTTTTTATATTTCAATAATAATAATCAAATATATTGATTGCTTGATTATAGTTTATTTCAATAAACAATAACAATTAAATTTTTTTTAATTTATAATTTAATGCATCTTAGTATATAAAAATTGAAAGTTTTAAACTCAAAACTATTGTTATCTTTCAAAAATTTTCAAATGTTTTGGAACTTATCAGTTCCATTTTCAGATTATACTATAAAGAACAAGACAAGTTTTAAACAAAATTTAAATAACATTACAGTGTATTCCTAGAGACTTTTAAAAAATTTATATTGAAGATACTCACTATTCTTTATTACATAATATTTTGAAATAATTGACTTGAAAATATTACATAAGAAAAAACAATTGTTCTTAAAGCACAGTATCTTGTAAGAAACATAATCCTGATAAGTAATTTTTTTAAATAATTTTAAAAATCATTTAAATATTTTTGAAAGTGCTAGATAAAATAGATGTAAATTTTTATTTAGGTTGACCTTTACAGTACATCACAATAAAGTTTCAAATCTATTTTGCCTTAATCTTATTACCTAAAAGTAGAATTTTAACAGCTTATTTGCCTCTCTCTTTCCTTGGTTGAAAGTGACTAAAAATCTAAACCTTACTATTCATTAATTTGTTCAATAATGTGAAATCTTTATAAAAACATAAGAAATTTCTGCTATTCTATTATATACATGATAATGTATACATTACTTATATCAGTTATAATTAAATAAAATTCAAAATCATGAAATTTGCTATTAACTTGGCAAGAAAAAGCTATTTTAGATTAACACAGATTCAGATTATCAAGACTGCACCATACTTAACCCATTAGCCCAGAAAAATAAAAGCAAAACATATTAAATCAAAATTTCAAGTAACAAGGAACTTCAATTAGGTTACTTATAACGACAAAACAATTTCATAATTTTTAATTATTTTAAGAAAAGTTTTGTCATTCAATTATGCAAAACAGAAATACATCAAAATTCAATAAAAGATGAAACGGAACAAATTAATCTTTATATTATAAAACACATTTCAAGATATACAAAACCTCTATACAGATATTCTATATATTTCAAATGATATAATACATATGTATAAAATTTGAAAATTATAAACCAAAACTAAATAGACAACTGAATTTTTCTGACTGATTTTATGCTTTCAACAATGTAATTTGATCTGAAAACAAAACAAACCAGTAATGTTAAACTCTTTCATATATTATAATAATTACAATTAATTTTTAATTAATGATTTAAAAACGTCTAGACAAAAGACTGATTCAGAATAAATTTGAATCCACAACTCCCGAAAACTAAACTTATATCAATAACCATCTGAAATTCAAACTAAATTGCATTTCTAAGCATGTAGACCAGAAATACAATATATTCATTCAAATATTCTTGCCAAGCCAAGTAAAAAAAAGATTCATCAAGTACCCATAGATTCATCATAGCACCTTGGTTGTAACCTCTACATTGGTATAGTATATTTACAGTCATCCTGTGCTTAATATCAGTAATTCATCCCTGAAAATCATATGTTCTGCAGAAAAACATTAATTGAGAATCCATTTCCCATTATTTTAAAACAGAAAAAGTTATATGTTACAATCTAAACTCAAAATTCTAAAATGTAACAAAACAGTAAACATCCATATATAAACAACAAACTCATTTAAAATATCATTTTTTTAAAATCAGGAAACAATAATGTTATCAACTACTGCTTTGTACATAGTAATATACAGTAATACCCTGACTTACGCAAACCCGGAGTTACAAGATTTTCAAATCTCTTCGATTCATCTTTTGTTTGAGTGCCACGCAATCCTCGATTACTCACTCCCCCACACTATTGTTCAGCTTACATGTTCAGACGTGTCGCACAGAATCCACACACAGCTACAATTTATTTTGCGTTATTTATTTCTGTGTTTGTTATATCTACGGAGACTCGAGAGACTCTACTATGTCATCCAAACGAAGTAGAACTAATTCTTCTGCATCAAACAAGAAAAGAAAAACTTTATCTTTGGAATGTAAAGTTAACATTGGGTATGTTCGTAAAGTCGAACGAGTTAAGCGAGAATGAAGTCATCGTTATTTCTATTTCGTTAGACTTTTTGAACGATTTGTTACTAACATGTTTAACTCGTTTGACTTTACGAACATACCCATTATTAAAGACTTCGATACAAAAATGAAAAATTTTAATTGGCAAAGAAGTTTGATCTACCGGAATTGTCAGTCAGAACAATTATAAAAGGCAAATAAAAAATTCTCAAAGATGTGAAAAATACTCAATCTTTAAATTCAAACATCATTCGTAAACGTCACAGTATTATCGCTGAGATGGAAACAATGTTAAAATTATGGCGTAATAATCGAGTAAATGTGAAAAATTGTAAAATAATATAGGCCTAATTTGTTATACATATGTATTATCTAAGATTTTATTAAACATTTTTTTCTAAATTATTGTTTTCTTTAGTCTCCAGCCCCAATTAAAAATTATTTGTATGTATTTATATGTGAAATTATACCGACTTATGCAGTTACCGCTCGGTCCCACCTATCACATAAGTTTGGGGTATTACTGTATACAGTCTGTGGGTCATATCATAAATGTTACTTTTACAAGTAGAATACAATATAGCTAATAATATAGGGCAATAAAGAAATTTTTAGAAAAAAAAGCAAAGGTTTATTATAATAAGAAAGTAATTTCCTTTCATAAACTGTTATTTACCAAGTAAGACAGAGATTGTATTTTTAAAAGTTTGCTGTGATTCTATATATGGAATGTATCTTGAGACTTTTCCTACATTAAGTACAGTACATTGAGTTTTTTTAAAAAGTTTAAAATTTTTACTATTTAAAACATCAGCCAAAAACATTTTATTGAGAGATAAACACATTCTTTGAAGTTTGAGTAATAAAAATAAAGACACATTCTATTGGGAAAATGTTAACTAGGAGTACATTCTAATGGATAAGCCTGTATTTGAAATATGGAAATATAAATCAAAATGTCAGGTTTTTCTGTTCACTTAATTTTAAGCATAAAAAATAACAAAATATAATTTATCATTTCTAAATGTAATCTTTTCTCTAAAAATTTCTAAATTATTTGAAAATTTTTTTCATTAGGCATATAAACAACTGATGCTAATACATATTCTGAAAAAATAATCATTGTTTATCAACAAATTTTGTCAGTTTAAATTAACTAATTCACCCAAATATTTTAAAAATTTCTATATGCAAATCTGATATGTTCAACAAAAAGTTAATACTGAGATTTCAATAGTAATGCATGCAACATAACTAAAAAATTTTTCAAATTTAATTTATAATTAAACATACCTTCCATATCTATCTGGCAATGGGCCACCATAACGACTCTGTGGTCCAGGTGGAGGACCATAATCTCCATTTCCATATCCATGAGATGGACCACGACCACCATATCCATCATAATCACGATCTGGGTATGCTGGTGGACCTGGTCTTGGTGCACCATCACCTAGTCAAATTAAATAACTATTAGTATAGCATTTATGCTCTAAATTGTTTATAACTAATACATAATTATAATAATCCAGTACAATCACAATAAAATGATCAGACAATAGACACTCATATTTAACTCTTGAATTATTTTTACTGTATGTTTTCATTAGGAAAGTAATTATTTAAAAATGTAGCACAAAAGTCCTGAGTTCCATTAATTAAAATGTTATGATCTAATTAATTCTGACAAATGGTTTTCAACTTCATTTCCAATAATTTTAACATAATGAAGAAAAATAAAAGTGCTTACAAGTTTTCTGCTATTTACATAAAATATTTTTTAAAAACAATTTAAAAACTTTGATAGTATTTAAAAATTCTGAAGATAGTTTCAATTTTGAATATCAGTTCTCTGTACCCGACTATCCCTGAATTCCCTAATACAACAAATATTAATATTAAAGGATAAAATTACCAAATTTAACCGAAATGAATCAAAAATCTATTAAATAGGACTGTTGTTACTATTTTTTCTGTATAACTATAACTATAAATAAAATAGATACTAATCTGCATGTCTTCAGTATATATATATATATTTATTTATAAATGGAATATAATTTATGTTAATCATAGCATATACGTTAAAATGCATTTTATCCAAAAATAATTAATTTAATTATTGGGTTGTTCGAAAAGTAATTTAGTTTTTTACCACCAGTAAGATTAGTTGTATTTTTACCCACCAACTTCATCCTAAATCATATTGTGTCATTATATATTTTGACAGCTGACATTTCAAGGCTTATTTATAAAACATTTTGTTTGATTCTTTCAATTGTTTTTTTGTTGTTGTCTCATCAAATATGGAAAATCAAAAGCTGCATTTTTGGCATATTTTGCTTTTTTATTACTGAAAAGATAAGAACGCTGTTCAAGCAAGAAAGAAATTGTGCGACATGTATGGAGATGATGTGTTGACAGAAAAACAAAGCCAAAACTGGTTCTCAAAATTTCATTCTGGAAATTTCGATATTGAAGATATACCATGTTCTAGAAGGCCAGTTGAAGTTGAAGACAAAATAAAGGTACTGACTGAAGCAAACTGCTGAATAACAACATGAGAAATCGCCAAGAGATTAAATTTGTCAAATTCAACCATTTATGATTACTTGAAATGACTTGGTTTCGTTTCAAAGCTGGGTTTATATGGGTTCCACATGTTCTTAAAGAAAGAAATTAGCTCCATCACATTGACATCTGTGATTTGCTTCCCAAACATCAAGAAAATTATCCATTTTTGAAGTGAATCATAACTGGAGACAAAAAAATAGATTGTTTATAACAACGCTGAATGCAAGTGATCATAGAGTAGGAGAGATGAGCTTGCTCAAGCACTTTGAAAGCTGATATTCATTTTAAAAAAAGCGATGCTCTCTGTTTGGTGGGATTTTAAGAGAATTTTTTTTTGAGCTTCTATCAATTTCACAATTGACTCAGAAGTGTACTGCCATCAACTGGACAAACTGAGCAATACCATCAAACAGAAAAGGCCAGAATTGATCAACAGAAAAGGTGTAGTGTTTCACCATGATAATGTCAGATCTCACACAGGTTTGGTAACTCATCAGAAGCTGTTAGAGCTTGGATGGGATGTGTTACCATATTTGCCAGATCTGGCAACCTCAGATTATTACTTGTTCTGGTCTTTACAAAATTTCTTAAACGGTAAAACATTTACTTCAAATGAAAACGTCAAAAATCACTTTAATCAGTTTTTTGTAAGCAAAGATCAGAACGTTTATCATGCTATTACAAGAAAGATGGCAAAAGGTATTGGACCAAAGTGGTCAATATATAATTCGATAAAATATTTATGCATCATAAGAAAATTTTTTTCCATGAAAAAAATTACTTTCTGAGCAACCCAATAGATTATGAAAAAAATCAAAAATTACACTTGTTTAGTTTTCAAGTTTTATTTCATCATCATAATTTTATAATTTTCAGATGCATTCAATGCATAAGATTAATATTGCTAAATATGAAATAATTTAAAGTTTAAAAAATTTACAATATATATATATTATATATCTTTTTTATGTATACATATACACATTCATTGTATTGTTAATGTTTTGGAGCTTTAAATTATTTCATATTTAATAATCTTTACATTTTTGTTTTTATCTTTTAATTCACAGAATTTAACTAATTTTATCAAATTACATAGTGACTTCTCATTTTGAATCTCACATATGCAATTAATGATATATAGCAGCCCTCAAAGAAAAGCAACATGATTTAAAGTAACTTTAAATTTATTTTTCCCTATAAGTAGTAATTATGATAGAAATTTATCCAAATTTTTGCTAATGTCACTATTTGATCTTGTTAAATTTTAACATTCAATAGCAGACAACAAATTCTGTATATAAATACTTGAATATAAAAGAACCAGACATTATTTTATTCACTGATATATACTTTCAGATGATTAATGATTAGAAAAAAATAAGCAAATTATATGATTCCACTCTATTGGATTATGGAAATAGTCAAAAATATTAAAAAATTTACACAGATGGTTATTGAGCATGTCATCACACATGAATCTTTGTACAAGTAACAGATAAACCCACACGTTTGGAAGCATAAAGAAAGATATTTGAAAGGATTTATCATTTCAAATATTTGGAAGCACAAGCATGATATGTGTTTTGACAGATAAACCCAGATGTGTTTGGAAGCATAAAGTTCCTTATGCTTCCAAACACATGTGGGTTTATCTGTTACTTGCATAAAGATTCATGTATGATGACATGCTCAATAACCATCTGTGTAAATTTTTAATATTTTTGACTATTTCCATAATCCAATAGAATGGAGTCATATAATTAACTAATTATTAATCTAATAATGTTCAGTTATGCTTAATGAATACTCATACACATGATGTTATTTAATTTTAACTTTGATATACACTTGAAGATTGTTCTAAGAGACTGAAAATTTTAAAGTTTCAATCAAAATAAATAATTTCTTACTGTAAACAATTATTGTGACATTATTGCTACAGGTAACATATATTGCAAAGAAATAGTTCAAATTACATGTCTAAGTTGCTAGATATAAGATCATGCATTTTAAGAAATTACATGAAAATATAATTAAATTCAAAACACTAAATGTTTTTTAGAATTAAAATATATACATATTGAATCCCTTTTTATATTAATATCAAAACACACATTAATGCAATGTATCTTAGTAGTGAGAAATTGAAAGAAATGTAATATAAGCAACCAATTTAGGAAAAAAATGTTAAACAATTATATTTTATAATTTGTTTTATCATGGCTTCAAAAACATATAATTGAGCACTATTTTTAATACAAAACAGAAAAGTATCTAATTTATCATAAGTTTTAGTGATAATATCTAATAATTCCATTTCTTAAATGTCAAAGATTGTATTTAATACTGTATTTAAAAATTACTGTTAAGTTCTAAGACGAATGCACATGGATAACAGATCTAGCAATGAAAATGGCATTAACCAATTTTCCCTACTGAACCCAACAAACTACAACGATGATTGAATAGATTAGTCATTGATGTTCATCTTAGTTTTGCTACTCACAAACATTAGAATTTATATGGGTAGATACTGCATATAATATTAATCATAAACTATCTAATTGCAAATGTTTATGGATAAAACTAAGTTGTAAAGTTAATTGTAAATGTTTATAGATATCAAAAAGTTGCATAATATGTTATTAAACTGTATTATAAACAGAAAAATGGATGAAGAGATAAAAATAATATTTTACTAATCTTCAGTTTCATAACTGAAATGTTGATTTCTTAGTTCATAAATTTATATTTCTTATATGACATTTTAATATTTACAATGCTTATGTAATCACCTATTAATAATTTAAAAATTTTGTTTAGAATTCAAATATATTTACTTCAAAATTATGATGGCATTATGTTATTTTTATCTCTTCATATAAAAACACATCATTAAAAAAATTAAATCACTGAAAAAAATACTATTTGATCTAATGGAAAATATGAAAAGAATGAAATAATAGCCATTTGCAAACATATTTTAAATAATATACTTCTACACAGATTATAAAAGAATTATTAATTGATTTTCCTTTTTTTTATAATAATAAATCAAAACTATTGTATTAAAATCATTTGAAAAGAACACAGTGATAAAATCTTAAATCAAAACCTCTTGTTAAAAATGTAATATTTGTAAAAGACAATAGTGAAAGTATTGAAAGCTAAATTAAAGATTATAAATTTTTTAACTGGAATGTAGTAGGTATTTTTTAAGATTTATATAATTCTTTCCTTATTCATAAAATTTGAATATTTCAAATTCATAAAATTATTACTAATAATGTCATCAATTTTAAGTTTCAAAGTTATTAAATTTATTTTCAATGATTTTCCATAAATCTTTACAACATTTGATTTAACTCACTTTAATTCAAAATCAAATGTACAGAAATAAGTAAAATGCATTTTCATGCCTAAGAAATACAAATACGATTTGTTTCAATGATGATGACCAAAGAATCTGAATACAATAGAAATAAAGATGAAGCAATTATGACAAAAAAAAGGTTACGAATGAAAGTTGACCATGAGATTTCCATTTCCTTATTTTTTAACCATGATATTAAACAAAACAATCTGTTGTAGAAGGGTTTTTGCAAAAAATAATTACATTTTTTTGTTATTTAAAATTATTACTTTTATAGAACTTTGATAAGAACACATTTTAAAAGCGTTTTGAAAGTTAATCATTGTACATTGATTATTTCCAAACTGTTCTGATATACACTATTTAACCATTAATTTCAGAGTAAATTATTATTTTTTAATGAAAAATTGAACAAGAAGTTTATTAAGTACTTCCCTTATAGTTTGTATCAAATTGATATTACATAATTATATATTTTTTGTATACTCATTTAATTTTATTAGATGTATTACTGGTTACTTTCCAACATAATAGTGAAAATTCAAATAAAATAATTACAAGTACATCAATGTTGTCAATGTATTATTATTATGAATTAAAAATCTATTAAATACTAAAATAAGATTGAAACTCATTCTTTTTATTAAATATAATCTGAAATATAATAATTCAATATTCAAATATTAACAGAATTTCTTTTTAATTTTATTTGTAAGTGAACCAAAGTTTTGTATTTAGACAGTATGTATTATACAGTACATGCATTTAAAATCATAGTTCCATTCATGAAGAAAAACTAAAAGTAAAATATATGTGAAAATATTGTGTTTAATTCTTAGTAAGATAAATCTTACTAAGAACTGAATTAGTTTAATTAACTCTTAATTTTTTCTGCTCTTTATCTACATAACTCTTAAATATATAATATTGATAATTATTTTAAATTTCTTACACAATCATCTAAATAAATGATCAAAACCTAATGTCTAAAAACTGAATAAATTTTGTTTATATCTTTCATATAAAAATTTTTATAATTAATGAGGTAAAAATAACATGGTGTGATAATCCCCACTTTTATAAATATGATAATTTAATTATTAAATCAAATCAAAAGCTAGAAATTAAAATTATATCCTACTCGGTACTCAGTTTTATCAATAAAATGTCAGCAAAAAAAACTATAATTCATAAATTAAAGTAAAAAAAAATAAACCTAAAACAAATAAATACATCTGTTGATAAAATACTCTGCATTATTCAGAAAACTGATATTAAAAACTGTTATGAATATTTTAGTTTCTTATGACAGTATTAAGTAATAATTTACATGCAATTTGTACTTTGGATGATATAAACTTATTTTATAAAATCAGAAAAAGCTAAACAAAATGGTATATTTGAAAAAAAAAATCATTCTTAAATATAGTTTATATATATTATACAGGATTTCCATAAACTTTAATATCTTAGGATTTCTGAAATATTAGGAATTTTATAGATATAAAAATTTTTTAATGAATGTGATTCAGATTGGAGTAGAGAGATTAGTGTATTATTTCATTATTAAACTTATATTAATTTTCCAAATTAAATGTGTAATTGTACTGGATTTAATATGAAATCACTAACTATTTTAAACACCCTGTACTTACGATAGGGTGGAGATCCATAGCCTCTTGGTTCTTGTAGCAAAGCAGGTCTGTCACTAATTTTGCCTGTTTAAAATCAATATAAGTAAGTACAACTGAAAGTTGAAGGGTTATATTTCAATACTAAAGAATGTTAATTTAAATATAGTATTTTCAGCACTTCTAGAACTTGATTAGCATAAAGTTTAAAAATAAAAATTAAAAATTTTAAATTTAATTTAATATAGAGGGATATCCATAAAATATNTTTAATTTAAATATTTACTAGCCACCTGAAACCAGACTTCAACATGGTGTAATTCAAGGTTATTATGTTGGTTATAAAGTTCATAATTCTAGTGAACCATATTTATATAAAACTTTAGGAGTGACAAAGAATTTCCAAACCAAATGCAAATTAGATAATCTTCAAAAATTCACAAAATATGATATTCTTGTTCAAGCCTATAATATGCTGGGAGCTGGACCTAGATCAGATAAAATAGTTGCTATGACAATGGAAGATGGTAAGTTTATATTTTTTTAAATTTAGGTATTATATTCCAAATAGTTTCAAAGGGCACATTATTTTCTAAAACATTTTCTTATTTAGAGTTTAATTTTTTAAAAGCTAATTTATTGAATAAATGCAAATTATTACACACAAATTTTTTAAAAATACTAGATAAATTAACAATTGCACAACATTTATTTAATATTAAATAATGATTTACAGTAAAAACATTGAAATATTTCATAGAAAATACATTAAAAGAGTAAAAATTAGAATTAATTTATGAATAAATTTCTTTAAACTATTAAAGCATCCATTATACTAAAATATTAAATATATACAGGAGTCTCATTTTTAAAAAATCTCAATCTATAAAAAGTAAGAAAAAAGCCAAGAATTTAAACAACAGTTCCTTCAGTAACATAATATTGTTATATCTGACAAGTGATTTTTTTCACTTATGTTTAAACTAAATATAAAGTAGGAATGAATTACTATTAATATTACTATTTTAATTTTTATAGCAGATGGCAGTTTTATCACAATTATGAAGAAATTTTAAGTGAATAAAAAAAAATAATGATTAATTTTAATAATTCCAAAAACTACTTAATAACTTTTTGAAAAGGTGCATTTAAAAATTATGTAACAAATTATGCTTATAAACAACAACTAAACTGAATGATGATTAAAGATGATTCAAGTTTATTTCTTAAATAATATTTAACATAAGAATTGTTCAATTTATAGCATTTCTATATTAAATAAAACTTTGGACAAGCATTAAAAATCAAAATAATTTTGAACTCTAAATACTTTATTGATTCCAATTTCAAAAAAAAATAATTTTGGAATGATTTTTCATTTGAAGAGAAAGATTTTTAAAAAATAATATCTCTTAACAGTTCTCAAAAAAATATATTGATTTGTTCTAACACACATTTGAATGTTTTCAACTGCTTTACCTGTCATTCATTGTATATAAAAATATAACTAATATTAATAATAGCTATATAGCCTAAACAAAAGTGCCCATAGAAATCATTTGATCTAACTTAGTGATGTTTATGAGGAAAAAAATTTTATCAAAAAATCTAAGAACTTTCAATAAAAAAGAATTTATAAATATACATAAAACCAATTTTTTAATAAAACCATAAATAATATAGAATAAAAGTGAAAGCTACATAAAAGCAAAAACTTCATAACTATCTACAAACTAAAAATTATATTACAAGATTTTCACTAAACATTAAGAAAAAGTTGTACAACAAAAAATTTATTAGTTAAACATTTTCTTCAAATTATGTATGAATAAAATAAAATAGAAAATGATAAAAAAAATAAATCTCTAATATTACAGTAGAGTCACGCAAACTTGGCTTAATGCAGACTGAGAAGATGACAAGTTACCAAAACTGGAAAGTTTTGTGGACTAATGATAATACTAGTCTAAATAGCAAATTTTCATATAGGTATTATATGTGCAAATTCATATACCTATTAACTACATACCAATTATGACTATTTCTATTTGTAGCTAAATTTTAAGTACAAAAAAATATTGGCTATTCAGTAGCTACTTTTGAGTTAATGATATTTGCATCATAATGTTTTGCAGTGACACCTTGAAAAAAAGTTGTATTCTTTGTTAAAACGTGGAATTTATGCTATCATCAAGTATTGCCAATAAAGAATCATAACTTATTTGATCCTAGTATCAAGTTATAAAGGTAAAAATTAGAATAATATAATTCTTTTTTTGTTTTTTGGATGACATGACAAGTTTTATGGAATGTCAAGTTATCAAGAGTCAAGCTTGAGACTACTATAAATTACTTTCATATGAAACATTATATTACTGTATAACTACAAGGAGTGCTCAGAAATGATTTACAGATGCAGTATTGTATGAATACTGTGCAATCTGTGGGTACACCCTTCTCATAGGATAATAGATCGATATTAGTATGCATAAGCTAGATGTTAGTTGCCACCAGAGTGCATAGCAAGAGCACAATGTTTGCTGGTAAGCAGGGAAACACAGACAAATGAAAGGCAGCTATCATGGACAAAGATGGATTGCATGGTTTTTGTGGAATGCATCAAAACTGCAGTATGTATTCAGGAAGATCCTGCACAGAAGACCATGTACTGTACAACTGGGTCAAAGGGTTCATGCAGCATGGAAACTGCATAAAATAATGTAACTATTGGTTGTCCATCAACATTGCAAACTTGCTGGAACAATGAAACTGTCTGAAGGGTTTCATAGAATTGACATAGCATAAAAGGATAAAAAGGTGGAAGACTCATCAGCATCTAGAAATGCACAAATAAGATCCAGATTTTTTTGAGAAGCTGGTAATTGGTGATGAATCATGTTGCCACTACCACACACCAGAGAAGAAATTCCAATACATGCAATAAACATCAGGAAATCCCAGCCCTAGAAATTTAATGCTGCTGTACAAGCAGATGATCTCAGCTTTTGAAACATTTCAGACACACTGTTAATGCACTGGCTTCACAAGAAACAACCATCAAGGGTATTGCAACCATGTATTGCAAGACCCTTATGTGGCTTAGATACAGAATTCAGCAACAAGAAAGGAAAGTGGTTATGATAAATTTTGCTCCAACATGACAATGCACAGCCCCACACCAGCAACACCATAACTGCAAAGTTGGAATATCACTGGGTTCACTGTTGTGTTGCAACAACCATATTCAGCAGATCTTGCTCCATCTAATTATGCTTTATTTGACAATATGAACTTTCTGCAAGGTCAAAAGTTTGCAAAGAACTGCAGACAGCTGTCCATGAATGGTGCCATAGTACCCCAAAAAATGGACCTGTAATGCCATTATGAAGTTACCAGAGAGAGATGTCAATGATGAATTGACATTGGTGAGGAGTATATTGAGAGATCCTGTGTTGAATTATGTTACATAATAAGGTACAATTAAGTACTGTTGTAAATTATTTCCAAACACTCCTTGTAATATTGTGCACAAGTGTATATCATTGTTGCCTGAAAAAT
>NW_019385789.1:64716-68653 GCF_000671375.1 Centruroides sculpturatus
GCAAATTTAAATTTTCGCCAGTGCTGTGGCGCTGCAATCTTTGGCTATGTCTTGGGCTACTCAAATATTTTACGTTTTTGATACTAAATTAACTTCTGAAGTAAATTTTTTATTGTTTTTATATTTTTCAATATATTTATTTTGTTTGTACAAAATAAAAAAATAATTTTTAACGATACAATAGTCTTCGTTAGGCTTAACATCGATGAAAATTCAAAGCAAAGCGACACGCAACGGAGAAAACTTTCAACATGGGATAAATTAATATATTGTTTCATACATAATTGGTTATCCGAAAAATAAGTTATCCAAACAACCCCAGTCCCCAATTGATTCGGATAAACGACGCTCTACTGTATAAAATTAATATTGTTGAGTTTAAAATTTTATAAAGTTCTACTGATAGACTCAATCATCTGTTGTGAAAAATTAATACGTTCACTAATAAAATAGTGAAACTTGAAATATAATTTGTAACTAGTGATTTGATTCATTTTCATTTGAATATTAAGTTTTATAAGAGTTAAAAATTTATTGAAAATCTTATTTCAACATTAAGACGCTAAACTTTAAAAATGCAGTATGTTTGAAAGAAAAAAAAATATGATAAAAACCGATAAAAAGTACTTTTACCTATCAAAAGATTTTGGATGAATATAAATGAAAATAATTTTTTGAAATTATATATATTTTTACATGTTTAAATCTGAGAAAAAGCATAACAAAATGTTAAGTTCCCTTTATTCTTTAGTAGTATCTTAGTTTAGATAAATTTTATGAAAAAATTAGGAATCTTTGAAAACCAAAAACAAATTCCTGAAAAAATAATGAGGTAAATAAGAATAGAATTAATATAAAGTATAAATCTTCACACAGATAGGGGGAGGTAATTCCAAATAAAAACACTTGGTTTTTCCCTTGAAGTAAAAAAACTATTAATTTTTTTGAAACAGTTAAAACAAATCTGAAGATGGATCCAAAACACCTCTCTTTTCTTAACCAGAAACTTTCAAAACCTCATTTTTTTTTAAATGTTTAAATTAACATCTTTAGTTCAAAATAATAAAGCTGTTTACATTATATATTTAGTATAAAAATAAAACTTATAACAAAGACTGAAAATTTGATATTTTGGAAGGTAGTCCAAATGTAACATCACATTTAACATGAGAAGCATATCACAAATATCAATTAGAAACAAAGATCTGTACAGTACAAATCACATTTTGTGCAATTGCTATTCATTCCTTTTTTTTTTTTTATTGCTTTCTAAAAATTTTGTTTTCGGCCATTAACAGTAAACTCCACTTATTGTAATCATAGATATTAACTTCAATTATATAAAAGAATCTTTAGCCTGTCTCAAAACGTAAGTTAAAATTTATTTTTAAAACTTCTCTTATTGTGACCAGAGTTCAGTTATCATCATAATCATTTTTGATTTTAAGATCTCTTTTTGAGCTATTGCCCTCAAAATGTGTTTAATAACATGCAGTCATTATCAGTATTAATTAATCAGTGCTCTAAATTTAACATTATTTACTCAAAATATAATAGTTTAAATTGCTGACATTTCTTACTTCAATTAGGTCTATATGCTAGCTATTGTTAAAGACTAGCAGATACATCAATACTAAATGAATTATGCATTAATAATAACAATTGATTAATCTTTAAGTTAAACAGTTTTTAACTATAAATATGTCCTTTAAATATCAGAGTCAATAAAACCAGAATTTTCACTAATTGTAATCTTATTTACTTACCTTGTTTAATGTTATTAGTATAAACAAGTCCCCAAAGTGATTACAATAAGCAAATTCTACTGTATTTTATAAATATAACTTAAAAAATAAATTGAGACATTTCTTAAAACATTAAAATTGAAAATTATATGTTAATTATATTTATATATTTAATATTTTATAATTAATTATTTTAATGATACTAAAGTTTATAAACTTATTACTGAAAATAAAGTTAATACCATCATTATACAGTTAATGTAATTTTGATTTTTTACAAAATGTTTCAATTTATTTTGAATATTTCCAGAGATAAGGATATTAAATTTTGATCAATAATCAGACCTACATTACTTAGGCAATAGTAACAGATAAGTACTAAGTACAGTTTAATAAATGTTTTCTTAAGACTTTTAAAAGTAAATTAGTTCCTAGCTAATAAATACCTAAGTGGATCAAAATTTATATTTTTTTATTCAATATATTTTATATACATAAAAGAAAAGAAAGAATAAAACTTCAAAATACCTATTTGCTATTATTCTATTTTAATTTTTATTATTCTAAAATTTGAAAATATAAATTAATGTAACTAACAAACAACAAAATAATTTACTCAATAATAATGAAAAGTGAGGTTTAACATTTTCTCTCAAAATATTTACAACAAAATCTTCATAGAGTGAAAAATATATAATTACTACTATTATAATTATTTCCTAAAAAGTTCTTACATTAACATTTATCCTGTAACCAAATCACTATTAATTAATAAATAAATACATTAAATAAGTATCATAATATAGAAAAAATATCTTGATAATTTTAATTTTAGAAGAAATAATCTGATTCTAATTCTCGTCAACAAATTTTTATACAAAAAACTTTCTAAAAAAAATTCATGATTAAATAAAATGAATAAGCAAAGTATAGCATTTTAAGTATTAAACGTTATTTATCATCATATTATACAGAAAAAGTTTGTCAATAGATCCTCAATGAATAAAATATCTACTACAAGCTAAATATCGCAGCATGGTTCATATGATAATTTTTATTAGTTTATAGGATGTTATGAAATTTTATAAAGAAAATTTACCAATTAAATCAGCTATAGAAATAACTTTCTAGTGCTATGAGATAAAGCAGCAATAAAGTAACAACATTTCTGACATTCGTGATTATAAAATATGGCAAATAAAATATTTTTTAATAATAAAATCAAGAGATGAGGAAAAATAATAAAATAATTTAACTTTAAACAGAATTTTAAAATACAGTAGACCCCTATAAAACGGGTTCCTATAATTACGATTCCTATAAAACTGCGAAAAAATTGCGACGGTATCTGTAAAAAACGGTAAAAAAACTCCTATAATTATGTAAAACGTCATCGGGCAGCCGAACTATTTTCCGCCGTCAAGCGCCACACTACGAAAAGATTACTATCATCTGTACAGTATTATATATAAATTAGGTACTGTATATATAATTATATACAGTAATAAATGGTACAAGCCTACCCACCAACTCACACAAATATTAACAAATCATGGGAGATTTTATTCATACCTTTCAAGATTCAAGGGCACATCAAACTCAAGATGTCTTATATGTGATTGCAACGACAGCAGCGATCATTATATTTATACATGCCCTATGCTAGAAAATGAAAGATTGATTTTAAAACTGTTACTTGAGTCTCATGATCTCCATTGGCCACCTCCCACCTTAGAACGTCTCTTTGATCACAAAGATACCTTCGATGCCTTTGTACAACTCGTTAACATGTATTTTGTAAGGACCAGTGTACCAGCTTATTCTGGCCATTAATGGCCAACTGTTGGTTAGTGAAAATATAAATTACCCTAATATAATTATTTCGTGATTGTACTTGTAGTCTGCATTTTCTTTTGGAAGGTTTAGCATTGATACCATGGGTTCTCTATCGGCGTTTTGTCTATTTTATTTCTTTTATTATTATATATTTTACATGTTTTGTTGTATTCTCGTTAACACACTTACCCTCGTTATACTTATGTGCCCTACTCTTTTTATAATACTTGATTGGCCGTACTTGTGAAATATTTGCTTAAGGAATCTGGTTTTGACTTTGTATTACTATGCCCAAAAATATGTCACATCATTGACGAAAGACTTCAATAAACAACCAACGTATGTGATCATAGGAC
>NW_019385789.1:70058-76299 GCF_000671375.1 Centruroides sculpturatus
TTTTAAATTCAACTGCTTTGAGATTGTTTCATATAAGAATCACTCAAGTTTTAAAATTAAAATATCAATAAATGATCTTTCTTTTTTTGATTATTATAAAATGTATTCTATTGTATGATTTAAACAATATGTTAAATAATATATCATAGAGAAAACATGGATCCTGAAATATATTTTAATTATAAAAAAATTATATTTAATTGTAAGTTAAACTAGTTTACCTTCCTTTAATTTTGAAATTATATCTAGTAAAAAACAACATGATAACAAAGTACAGTTATGCAAAATCAAACAAAGTAAATTATGCTAATGAGCAAATAAAAATAATTTTGAATATATTCTTAAAATATCACTAAATATCATTTTATTTATTATTTCTCAAAGCCACTGTAAATGCCATGTGACTAAAAGCTGCATTTCCCCTAACATTTACTACTGCCTTACTTCAAATAATTCATTATATTTTTCTATTTTATTTTCCCTCTTTAATTGTTTACCAGGTTATTATGTTAAAAATATATTTCAAATGATACTGTTATATGTTAAATTCAGCCAATGGACAGTACATTGGCTGAATTTTTATACATATATTAAAATGAATTTTTTAAATGCTATTTTAACAACAAAACTTAGAGAAATTATTATTATTATTTTTTTTTTCTAGGTATACAAATATGCAAGCAACTAACACAATCATTTTCTAAATTTGATAGGACATTATAAAGTTAATACTTCATAAACTAAAAATCCTCAAAAAGTTTGTAATCCTATAAATACTTCACATTTTACAGTGAAGAATTAAATACACTCAATGATTGAAAATCAATTATGGTTGCTCACTACTCAATTTCAACATTCGAAGATATGCAATTTGAACTATCCTTCAACTTTAGTTTAAGTAATACATTTTCAGATAAATTAATGATAAATCTTATTTTCAGATCTCTTGAATATCAATCTTCAAAAACAATTTTAGCTTAAACCTCATGTCCTATTTTATCAACAAATTATACTGTGCTTGATCAATACAATAAATTATTAAAATATGAAAAGACAAAAACATTTACAAAATTTACATTTATATCTAGAAGAAAATAAAAATAAATTTTAAATTCTATTATTTAATACACTTTATATAATCCCATTATTATTATTTTATTATTATATAAAGTAATTTATTCCCCAAATTAATTAAACTGATTTGAAATAACAAAATATAATAATTTATTAACTATTAATTAACGTACAATATTCTTTATAAGTTTTTTTGACATTTGAGTTGCCTTCTTTGTGCCCACAAGGCAGAAAGAGCAAAACAAAAATATTTTTAACTTGCATTATCCATGATTTCTACTTTTAAGAAAAAGTAGCTAATATGATATATATACAGTACATATATTTTTAAAAAATTAAAAAAAAAACTATAAAATTGGAATTTCAATTTAACAATAATCCTTGCTTTATGGATATCACATATCTTCTAAAATTTCTCAAATAAAAAAGCAAAATAAAATTTAATGAATAATTTATAGAATTACTTTTAAAAAAATTCGTGTATTGTTCAAAATAATATTTTATGATATTACTACACTTTTAGAAATATAACAAAAAATTAATTTTATATATATATATTATTCAATAAAAACAAAGACTTCAAGGATAATTTTGATAAAATTGTTATCATGATTTTGGATGAATAAAAGCATTAAGTACCATTATATTTAATCAAATTTATAAAATTTTACTACATGCAGTTGATCTTTTATTAAATAAAGAATATTCACTCAACTTCAATCTGAAGTCAGATAATAAATAAAAATATTTTGAACACATCACAATTTTTTTATTACCTTTATCTGCAACTACTAAACTTTAAAATTATTTTTAGTTTAAACAAAAAAATATACAATTTTTTACTGTAAATATGAAATCATTTTGAATTAAGATTAATTTTTTATTTCAAGTTTTGATAAACATGCATCAAAATTTTTTTCATTTAACAATTACACATCTTGACTGATAACATTCAGCATTATGAAAGTAATATTGATCATCTAGTTCAAATCCAGAAAATCTATGACTTCTCAAATTAAATTCAATACTTGTATATTAATCTAATTCAAAATTATCTCATTATATATCAAAATCAGATTTATTTATAAATAATAAGCATTTTCAATTATTTATATATCTATTCATAAAGCAAAGAATTAAAGCTAAAAATATATTAGTTAAATTAAAAATTTCATTTTAAAACATCACAATAATAAATTACATTTAACTAATGAAAATAAAATTATTAAATCATTTTTATCAATAAACTGCTACATTAAAATAAAATATTTAAAACTTTAAACTTAAATTACTCATTTTATTAGCTCAAAACAGACAATCATCTATATCTTAAACTATATTAGATATAATAATGTTATTTCCTCCTTTTAAGTACTTACTCAATCACTAATTAGCTCAGATTATAGAATATATTTTGCTTTTTCAATACATTTCTTTATTATAAATTTTATAAGTCATTGCATACCAACTTCATTTCACCAGGCCAACGGCCGCATTCAGGACAGGAATGATGCACCAGCAAATGCACAGAAATCTTGCACCATATTCTCCGATAGAAACCAGTAGAGATGGCCAACAATATGAAGAGAGTACTTGGATGACCCCCAACGATGACACAGGTGGTCATCTATTCCTCCTAAACACAAGGGTCAGATACAATTAGAAGACAACTGCAGAGGAAAACATAACCTTTGTTGTCTTGTTTATGTATGGTGAGGTGTTTGTATTACAGTACATCTGTACATCCGTTTTCTGCTTTTAGCCATTCTGTTCTGACAGTCATGTGTGTTTCAACTTCATTCATGTTTGTTCTGTTTTTTTGTACTATTGGTACAAAATGAAAATAAATTTTCCATTCTTCAATTGGGAAATGTCTTCCATTTGTAACTTCTTGTTATATAAGCCCTATTTTTCACTTTTATGTAGATTTGTTATATAACTTCTTGATAAATAATAGTTAAGAGCCATACTGGTGATGTCATGGTTTGTGAATAAAAGCACAATTCTTGAGTAATTCATCATGGGAAATCTGCTATCATAAATGTATTAGTAAGAGTTCAGTTTATAGGTAAAAATGTATTTCCAATGCATTTCCCTGAACAGAATCAATATTAAACATTCCCATAAATGATCTGTTATATTTGTGCATGTCTTCTGAAGCTGAGTTCATTCTGAATGCATGTCTTTTCATTAGTATGCTATCCTTCACCACAAAATTAATAATTCACAGAGTCTTTTGTGACTGATAATCAGTGTATTTGTACAAATAGTGATTTCTCACACAATGTATAGTTTAGTAAGTTTTCACTGAAAATATATTCTTAGAAGAAACTGTCTTCATCTATAAATATGAAGTGAATATATACAGAGAATATCCATCTTTCACTAAGACCTCATATAAACATTTGTTGATATATAATAGGAATTTCATGGATAAATGTGCAGAGCATTTAACTTAACAAATAAATTGTTTGGTTTATCTTTAACAATCTTCTGTATAATTGCAGAGACTATTTATATTTCGTAGATTATATAAATAATCTTACTGTAATTTATATTGGTATATTTATTATTTACACAATGAACATAAATGAAACATTTACTACTGCCTTACTTCAAATAATTCATTATATTTTTCTATTTTATTTTCCCTCTTTAATTGTTTACCAGGTTATTATGTTAAAAATATATTTCAAATGATACTGTTATATGTTAAATTCAGCCAATGGACAGTACATTGGCTGAATTTTTATACATATATTAAAATGAATTTTTTAAATGCTATTTTAACAACAAAACTTAGAGAAATTATTATTATTATTTTTTTTTTTTAGTAGGTATACAAATATGCAAGCAACTAACACAATCATTTTCTAAATTTGATAGGACATTATAAAGTTAATACTTCATAAACTAAAAATCCTCAAAAAGTTTGTAATCCTATAAATACTTCACATTTTACAGTGAAGAATTAAATACACTCAATGATTGAAAATCAATTATGGTTGCTCACTACTCAATTTCAACATTCGAAGATATGCAATTTGAACTATCCTTCAACTTTAGTTTAAGTAATACATTTTCAGATAAATTAATGATAAATCTTATTTTCAGATCTCTTGAATATCAATCTTCAAAAACAATTTTAGCTTAAACCTCATGTCCTATTTTATCAACAAATTATACTGTGATTGATCAATACAATAAATTATTAAAATATGAAAAGACAAAAACATTTACAAAATTTACATTTATATCTAGAAGAAAATAAAAATAAATTTTAAATTCTATTATTTAATACACTTTATATAATCCCATTATTATTATTTTATTATTATATAAAGTAATTTATTCCCCAAATTAATTAAACTGATTTGAAATAACAAAATATAATAATTTATTAACTATTAATTAACGTACAATATTCTTTATAAGTTTTTTTGACATTTGAGTTGCCTTCTTTGTGCCCACAAGGCAGAAAGAGCAAAACAAAAATATTTTTAACTTGCATTATCCATGATTTCTACTTTTAAGAAAAAGTAGCTAATATGATATATATACAGTACATATATTTTNCCAGCAACTTTTATGTTTTAAATTTATTTTTATCTATTTATACTTATTAATGTTTTGCACGCGTGTATAACCTCATATATATAATTGTACACGCGTTAATTAATTTTATTTACGTTAATAATTAGTTATCGAAATCTTCAGTGTAAACTATGTAATTTCCTGTATATACCCGGTAATACTTAGTGGCACCGGGATATGCCATATGGCATATTGATCAATAAATATCTGTATCAGAAGAAATAATCTGATTCTAATTCTCGTCAACAAATTTTTATACAAAAAACTTTCTAAAAAAAATTCATGATTAAATAAAATGAATAAGCAAAGTATAGCATTTTAAGTATTAAACGTTATTTATCATCATATTATACAGAAAAAGTTTGTCAATAGATCCTCAATGAATAAAATATCTACTACAAGCTAAATATCGCAGCATGGTTCATATGATAATTTTTATTAGTTTATAGGATGTTATGAAATTTTATAAAGAAAATTTACCAATTAAATCAGCTATAGAAATAACTTTCTAGTGCTATGAGATAAAGCAGCAATAAAGTAACAACATTTCTGACATTCGTGATTATAAAATATGGCAAATAAAATATTTTTTAATAATAAAATCAAGAGATGAGGAAAAATAATAAAATAATTTAACTTTAAACAGAATTTTAAAATACAGTAGACCCCTATAAAACGGGTTCCTATAATTACGATTCCTATAAAACTGCGAAAAAATTGCGACGGTATCTGTAAAAAACGGTAAAAAAACTCCTATAATTATGTAAAACGTCATCGGGCAGCCGAACTATTTTCCGCCGTCAAGCGCCACACTACGAAAAGATTACTATCATCTGTACAGTATTATATATAAATTAGGTACTGTATATATAATTATATACAGTAATAAATGGTACAAGCCTACCCACCAACTCACACAAATATTAACAAATCATGGGAGATTTTATTCATACCTTTCAAGATTCAAGGGCACATCAAACTCAAGATGTCTTATATGTGATTGCAACGACAGCAGCGATCATTATATTTATACATGCCCTATGCTAGAAAATGAAAGATTGATTTTAAAACTGTTACTTGAGTCTCATGATCTCCATTGGCCACCTCCCACCTTAGAACGTCTCTTTGATCACAAAGATACCTTCGATGCCTTTGTACAACTCGTTAACATGTATTTTGTAAGGACCAGTGTACCAGCTTATTCTGGCCATTAATGGCCAACTGTTGGTTAGTGAAAATATAAATTACCCTAATATAATTATTTCGTGATTGTACTTGTAGTCTGCATTTTCTTTTGGAAGGTTTAGCATTGATACCATGGGTTCTCTATCGGCGTTTTGTCTATTTTATTTCTTTTATTATTATATATTTTACATGTTTTGTTGTATTCTCGTTAACACACTTACCCTCGTTATACTTATGTGCCCTACTCTTTTTATAATACTTGATTGGCCGTACTTGTGAAATATTTGCTTAAGGAATCTGGTTTTGACTTTGTATTACTATGCCCAAAAATATGTCACATCATTGACGAAAGACTTCAATAAACAACCAACGTATGTGATCATAGGAC
>NW_019385789.1:84005-102702 GCF_000671375.1 Centruroides sculpturatus
TTTTAAATTCAACTGCTTTGAGATTGTTTCATATAAGAATCACTCAAGTTTTAAAATTAAAATATCAATAAATGATCTTTCTTTTTTTGATTATTATAAAATGTATTCTATTGTATGATTTAAACAATATGTTAAATAATATATCATAGAGAAAACATGGATCCTGAAATATATTTTAATTATAAAAAAATTATATTTAATTGTAAGTTAAACTAGTTTACCTTCCTTTAATTTTGAAATTATATCTAGTAAAAAACAACATGATAACAAAGTACAGTTATGCAAAATCAAACAAAGTAAATTATGCTAATGAGCAAATAAAAATAATTTTGAATATATTCTTAAAATATCACTAAATATCATTTTATTTATTATTTCTCAAAGCCACTGTAAATGCCATGTGACTAAAAGCTGCATTTCCCCTAACATTTACTACTGCCTTACTTCAAATAATTCATTATATTTTTCTATTTTATTTTCCCTCTTTAATTGTTTACCAGGTTATTATGTTAAAAATATATTTCAAATGATACTGTTATATGTTAAATTCAGCCAATGGACAGTACATTGGCTGAATTTTTATACATATATTAAAATGAATTTTTTAAATGCTATTTTAACAACAAAACTTAGAGAAATTATTATTATTATTTTTTTTTTCTAGGTATACAAATATGCAAGCAACTAACACAATCATTTTCTAAATTTGATAGGACATTATAAAGTTAATACTTCATAAACTAAAAATCCTCAAAAAGTTTGTAATCCTATAAATACTTCACATTTTACAGTGAAGAATTAAATACACTCAATGATTGAAAATCAATTATGGTTGCTCACTACTCAATTTCAACATTCGAAGATATGCAATTTGAACTATCCTTCAACTTTAGTTTAAGTAATACATTTTCAGATAAATTAATGATAAATCTTATTTTCAGATCTCTTGAATATCAATCTTCAAAAACAATTTTAGCTTAAACCTCATGTCCTATTTTATCAACAAATTATACTGTGCTTGATCAATACAATAAATTATTAAAATATGAAAAGACAAAAACATTTACAAAATTTACATTTATATCTAGAAGAAAATAAAAATAAATTTTAAATTCTATTATTTAATACACTTTATATAATCCCATTATTATTATTTTATTATTATATAAAGTAATTTATTCCCCAAATTAATTAAACTGATTTGAAATAACAAAATATAATAATTTATTAACTATTAATTAACGTACAATATTCTTTATAAGTTTTTTTGACATTTGAGTTGCCTTCTTTGTGCCCACAAGGCAGAAAGAGCAAAACAAAAATATTTTTAACTTGCATTATCCATGATTTCTACTTTTAAGAAAAAGTAGCTAATATGATATATATACAGTACATATATTTTTAAAAAATTAAAAAAAAAACTATAAAATTGGAATTTCAATTTAACAATAATCCTTGCTTTATGGATATCACATATCTTCTAAAATTTCTCAAATAAAAAAGCAAAATAAAATTTAATGAATAATTTATAGAATTACTTTTAAAAAAATTCGTGTATTGTTCAAAATAATATTTTATGATATTACTACACTTTTAGAAATATAACAAAAAATTAATTTTATATATATATATTATTCAATAAAAACAAAGACTTCAAGGATAATTTTGATAAAATTGTTATCATGATTTTGGATGAATAAAAGCATTAAGTACCATTATATTTAATCAAATTTATAAAATTTTACTACATGCAGTTGATCTTTTATTAAATAAAGAATATTCACTCAACTTCAATCTGAAGTCAGATAATAAATAAAAATATTTTGAACACATCACAATTTTTTTATTACCTTTATCTGCAACTACTAAACTTTAAAATTATTTTTAGTTTAAACAAAAAAATATACAATTTTTTACTGTAAATATGAAATCATTTTGAATTAAGATTAATTTTTTATTTCAAGTTTTGATAAACATGCATCAAAATTTTTTTCATTTAACAATTACACATCTTGACTGATAACATTCAGCATTATGAAAGTAATATTGATCATCTAGTTCAAATCCAGAAAATCTATGACTTCTCAAATTAAATTCAATACTTGTATATTAATCTAATTCAAAATTATCTCATTATATATCAAAATCAGATTTATTTATAAATAATAAGCATTTTCAATTATTTATATATCTATTCATAAAGCAAAGAATTAAAGCTAAAAATATATTAGTTAAATTAAAAATTTCATTTTAAAACATCACAATAATAAATTACATTTAACTAATGAAAATAAAATTATTAAATCATTTTTATCAATAAACTGCTACATTAAAATAAAATATTTAAAACTTTAAACTTAAATTACTCATTTTATTAGCTCAAAACAGACAATCATCTATATCTTAAACTATATTAGATATAATAATGTTATTTCCTCCTTTTAAGTACTTACTCAATCACTAATTAGCTCAGATTATAGAATATATTTTGCTTTTTCAATACATTTCTTTATTATAAATTTTATAAGTCATTGCATACCAACTTCATTTCACCAGGCCAACGGCCGCATTCAGGACAGGAATGATGCACCAGCAAATGCACAGAAATCTTGCACCATATTCTCCGATAGAAACCAGTAGAGATGGCCAACAATATGAAGAGAGTACTTGGATGACCCCCAACGATGACACAGGTGGTCATCTATTCCTCCTAAACACAAGGGTCAGATACAATTAGAAGACAACTGCAGAGGAAAACATAACCTTTGTTGTCTTGTTTATGTATGGTGAGGTGTTTGTATTACAGTACATCTGTACATCCGTTTTCTGCTTTTAGCCATTCTGTTCTGACAGTCATGTGTGTTTCAACTTCATTCATGTTTGTTCTGTTTTTTTGTACTATTGGTACAAAATGAAAATAAATTTTCCATTCTTCAATTGGGAAATGTCTTCCATTTGTAACTTCTTGTTATATAAGCCCTATTTTTCACTTTTATGTAGATTTGTTATATAACTTCTTGATAAATAATAGTTAAGAGCCATACTGGTGATGTCATGGTTTGTGAATAAAAGCACAATTCTTGAGTAATTCATCATGGGAAATCTGCTATCATAAATGTATTAGTAAGAGTTCAGTTTATAGGTAAAAATGTATTTCCAATGCATTTCCCTGAACAGAATCAATATTAAACATTCCCATAAATGATCTGTTATATTTGTGCATGTCTTCTGAAGCTGAGTTCATTCTGAATGCATGTCTTTTCATTAGTATGCTATCCTTCACCACAAAATTAATAATTCACAGAGTCTTTTGTGACTGATAATCAGTGTATTTGTACAAATAGTGATTTCTCACACAATGTATAGTTTAGTAAGTTTTCACTGAAAATATATTCTTAGAAGAAACTGTCTTCATCTATAAATATGAAGTGAATATATACAGAGAATATCCATCTTTCACTAAGACCTCATATAAACATTTGTTGATATATAATAGGAATTTCATGGATAAATGTGCAGAGCATTTAACTTAACAAATAAATTGTTTGGTTTATCTTTAACAATCTTCTGTATAATTGCAGAGACTATTTATATTTCGTAGATTATATAAATAATCTTACTGTAATTTATATTGGTATATTTATTATTTACACAATGAACATAAATGATTCTTTAGTTAATTACCATATTTACTTTTCTAATGGCTACACTGTATATATATGATAATAATTCTAATATATTTCAATTTTACTTAGAAATTTACCAGACAAATTAAATATATATAATCCTGAAAATAATGTAATTTACGAATAAAGTTTCATTTAATTTAATGCTAAAATATTTAAATAATTCTATATTTCTGATCATAAGTATTTACAATAATGCATTTTAAACTATGAAAACAAATAATGAGAATAAAAACAATTTATTTAACAAGTTTTTGAATAAGTGTTTTTACTTTTTTTACCTATCAAAAACCAACTATATGATGATATTGAAAATGTTTCTACAATTCATTTTGTCTGTTCGATCAAATGCACTAAAAATTAAAAACAGAAAAATGGAATCAGATACATACACTTTCTATTATATTAAACTAAATGCAGCCCAATTATGGAGAAAAATTAAATTAATGAAAATATCTGAATAAAGAGTAAAATAATTTAAATTATTTAAAACTTAAACTAATATTTAGCAAGATAAATTATATTAAAAATTATAGATAACTGAAATGAAAAACAAAAATAATAAAATTCTAATAGTGTATAGATGTAATTTAAATACTTCTATATTTATAGCTAATAAATAAAACTACATTAGCCTCATAGACTTGTGTAAAATGTTTGAATAGAAGCAATTTCTTATCAAAAAAGTATATAATTTAATGGAAAGATAACATCAGTATGTTACGACTTACTTCTGACTTGAAACCAAAACAGTGCTTATTTCAAAATACTTTCACTAATGTTTTCGAACTTAGTTCTTCTTCAGGTGAATAAAACAAAACTGGCAGAATTGCTGTTATTCAAACGTATCTGTTTCATACAAATTCTGAAATGCAGTGTTCTAAGGAAACCCGTGCACTGATCGTCTTAAACTTGCGCATGCTCTGTAGATAGGATTGCTTTTGGCTTCTCATGTATCATAAATAAGAGTTTGCCATGCTATCAATAAGGATAGTTCATCCTTATTGTTTATACACTTATCTTCTCTTGCTGTTTTATAGATATACAGTAGAACCTCGATTATCTGGACTAATTGGGGATAAAGGTAATCCGGATAAGGAAAAATTCGAATAATCGAAACAAATACTTTAATTTATCTTTTAACGATAATACAACACGTTTTCTTTTCGATGACATATCGGTAATATTAAAAGTAAATACTGTATTTAAATCGTGATCAAATTTTCAAGAAACAAATGTTCGTATTGAATTTGGACTACTACTGACCTCCACTAACAGACTACCTATTGTTTAAAATGCCCTCTGGTGGTGCAAGAAGACAGATTTTATAAAATAAAAAGCAGTTGAAACTGCAATTTTATGAATAAAAATTTGACAAACTATTTATCATTTTATGACGAGTAAAACTTTTTCGTGGCATTTGCAGCTTTTAAGTAATGCATAAACCTTCGACGCGCGAGGCCATTCGGACCGCGAGGCATAGGTGGTGGCCCACGTTGCCCATACGCCGCCCTTGGTCATAAAAATGATGTAATTTGAATATAAATTATTTATAAATACATGTGTCGAGTTATATTTTTATTATGATGCAAAATATATTTAAGAGTTTACGACCACTGTGCTGGGTGAGACGTTGTTGAAACAAAAAAAGTTATGCATTCCATTCTGTACTACATAAACAGTATCGTAATTCGCCAAGTGCAAATCAGCAAATTCGTAAAATTTTTGTTTATTTTGAACAATCCAAATAATAGAGGTCTGGATAATCGAGGTTCTACTGTATATTGCTTCCATCCAGCGCAAATGGTGTGGTTGCTGTGTGGTATAAATTATCTTTGCCTCCTCAAATAATGCTTGTATGTCAGGGTCCGTGGCATATTGTGCTAATGCTGTAGTATTTTTTTATGTAGGATGTCTGCTTTATGTTCTTTGATCCTCACCTCCAACAATCTTTTTTGTGGATCCCACATATGCTAAGTCTTTATCCCACCTATGATCTTTTATAGGGATCCTGTATACTCCTGCTAATTTGTTGTGATGTGGAGTATCTTTTGCATTATTTAGCATTCTGAATAGAGTGGGACATCTAAATAATAAGGAGGCTTGTTTTCTCTTGGCGATTTCTTTATAGTTTCTCTAAGTACAGATAAAAAAAACTCTTATTTATGATACACGAGAAGCCAAAAGCGATTCTTCTATCTACAGAGCATGCACAAGTTTAAGATGATCAGTGCACGGGTTTCCTCAGAACACTGCATTTCAGAATTCGTATGAAACAGATACATTTGAATAACATTGATTCTGCCCGTTTTCTTTTATTCACCTGAAGAACTAAGTTCAAAAACGTTAGTGAAAGTATTTTGAAATAAGCACTGTTTTGGTTTCGAGTCAGAAGTAAGTCGTATATTTTACAGTGTGTATTGATGAGATTATTCATCAGTATGTTACCAGAAGAATTCAGAATCTTAAGTTAAATATTTTGTGTTCCATGAAAAATCAAAATTTATTATTATAAGCTTATAAAACAAAATGGCAGTTGAATAAAACATTTTAAGAACTATCTGTCCATTCTGTAAAATAAAAAATGTCACTTATTCCTTTAATTTTCCTTTCTGGCTTTCATTTCCCTAATTTTTCAATAAGTTTATAACTTTTTACTGTCCATTGGTAATTTCCCAATTTTCTATTTCTCATTTTGCTAACCTTTGATCTAAATAGATTGGTAAACTGTTTTTTCTATTGTACATACTCAACTCCCTAATACCTCGTTCGCACTGAGCATTTCAATTTAGATTGTGATACATTCGGCAACAGTGTCGTGGTGTGACCTCTCTTGACCGTTTCAATCTTGACTGAAATGAGATTCAATCGTGATTGACCAGAGTTTTTGAAACTAGATCCAGTCATAAGAGAGTTCCCACAATCCCATGCATGCAAGAAGAAACAAGATGGCTGTGGAACACATCAGGCTATCAACAGAGAAATAAGAGATATTTGGAGAGCCGATGAGATCTGGCTATTATTAGATATATAGCAAGAAAAAGTATTTATTTCTAACCAAAACTTCCATTTTTTTTTGTTGGTATTCGTGACTTAGTTATGTCAGTTTTATCATCTCATGCAATAGCTGGGTTTCTCAAGCAAATTGCCTGTGCGAACAGCTTGACTTTCGACTGGTGACTGTTACAATTGAGATTGTGGTAAATTGAGATCAAAGTGAGTCGTGATGGATTGTGTGCAAATGCAGTAAAAGGATATTTGTTTTTACATAAGCAAAAATTAATGATCTGTGCAGCTAAGATTAACTTGTTCAAGATTTAGCTAACAAAATTCAGAGTCCTTTCCTGTTTACTATCCTCCTCAATGCTATATCAATCATGCATATTGAAGCCTTCTAAGAATTTCACATTGAACATTATTATAATCCTGTAATATTTGTTTTTTCTTCACTTTAGTTAAGATAATCAATTCTTTGAAATATTAGCATTCTGAATAAAATGTCAATATACTTTATCCAGTTTCTTAGAGTATACAATTAATTGTTGAATTAAGATGTTGAGTTTCACAAAGAAAATTAGCTAATTCACATGTTAACTAAGCAAGATATTACTATATTTGAAATAAAGAAATATGATGCTGCCACAAAAAATTCCATTAAAATATTGAAATTATTTTCATGCATTTTGTTATAAGAATTAAATTATTTAAAAATAATCAGTTTCAAACAAACAAAAATTTCAAAATTGTAAAAAAAAAAAAAAAAGTCAAATTAGACTTAACAATTTGAGTAAAAACTAAAATGCTTTCAAGTTTAAAATCATTAGAAAATGTTTCTACAAATTTTNACACGTGTCGGGCTGTGATTGGAAGGACTCGTAAGAAATCGGATTCCTAAAGAAAGGAACGTATCTATGATCTTATAGGGGGGGGTCGACTGTACAGTAATATATGAATCCAGGAGGAAGCATTGTATTAAATGTAGCATGCAAATAAAAAGTGTAATTTCTTGAATTTATATCAACTTTTATCCAAACCAAAGAGGTTATAATTTGCATTACATAAAATAGTTTTACAAAAAGTTAATGAAAATATATTTCAGGATCTCTCTCTCTCCAATAATTAATTACAATTATTATAACTATTAAAAATATGCAATATCATTTATTTCAAAATAATCAAAAAAAATGCTTTTGGTTAATTTACCTTACTTTGGCATAAGGTTCACAATATTTTAAAACAATTACCAAAAATAAAAAATTCTGATGCAAATATATAATATATATTATTGTTGTTATAACATTATATGTAAATACAGTAGAATCCACTTATTGTATTCACTTTGAGATTCATATTTACTGATAACATTAAGCAGAGCAGATAAATAAGCTCAAAATTTCAGTGGTGTCTTGTACTTCAAGTTTAATTCAGTGATGCCATTTTGAATTCTGAACTGTTTGAAGTCCAAATCATTTTCCCATTAAAAATAATGTGAAGTGAATTAATCCACTCCCAGATCCTAAAAACCTGTTTCAATAAACTTAAATAGCAAATACGAGATAAAGCAGCAATAAATAGCAAATATGAGATAGAGGTAAAAGTAATTTTAAAAGTAAACTTAATTTAAGGAAAAATAACACAGTTAAATGCCACAATAATAATAAACTAAAACAAGAAAAAATAAAATTCTGTATGTAAATATTGTATAACAAAATGAAAATTGCATTTACTAGTCATGCACATGGACTTCAGCATATTAAACAGAGCTGCCAGATCTGCCAGACATGTACTGCTTTCATGCGTTTTCCTTTATCATCTCAATAGCTGATATTACAATCTTCCCCTCAGACTTTGTTGCTTCCATACACTTCTCAAATACCATGGTTAATAAGTAAAGTATATATTGGGTTGAACAGAAAGCTTCTGTATATTTTAAATAGCTGTTATTACTTAACATAGATGTGTGATTTAATTATAACAGTTATGAAATTTAACACATTATTGCTGATGTGAGATTGTATTCTTTAATTAGAAGCTTAATTTAAATTCTTTACTTCATATTTTGTTTGAATAAAATCAAGTCAAAATGTCTCCAGATAAAAAGCATGTCAGATGTTTACACTTTAGGAGTTTCGGAAAGGAGATAATGCTGTACAAACAGTAAAAAAAAGTTCATAATGTGTATGGGGAAGATGCTCTTAATTTTGAATGTGTCAAATATGATTTAGAAAGTTCTGTTCAGGAAATTTTGAACTAAAGGATACAAAACATATAGAGTACTCAACAGCTGTTGACAAAGAAAACTTGCATGAAGGAATTGTTAACAATTGACAAATAACATACAATATATATAACCAAACACATAAACCCACAATAAAAAGCACTGAAAACATATAAACATAATTCAAGAGCAAAAGATGAATTGGGCACACAGATTGCATTTATGCTTTGAGTGCATTGCTTCATTGAGTTTGCAGTTCAAACTCCCAAAGTAAATTTTTGTCAAATTTAGCATTCAAGTATTGTACATGATACCACTGTGTATGTATGTATGTATGTATATATATATATATACATATATATATATACACACACCATTTTCATGGAATGGCCAGCATGCCAGTTAAATAGTGACTAAAATATAAAATTAATCAGATCTAACAAAATTAGATTTAATTAAACATTAAAGAAAACATACAATAAAGAAAGAGTACAATGAAATAATAAAATTGTAATTTCATTTTCAAAACGGAATCCAAGTATTTTAACCTGAAGCAGGCCTCAACTGAGGCCGAAAACGTTTGTTTTTACGAATAATTTACAAGTACCGGATAATAAAGGTTTAGTAAGTGTGATTTAATTTCATTTTCATTTACAAGACAAAATAATTAACAATCTGTTGACATTAGTAGTATTAGTATTATTAGTTTTAGAATAAAAATGCATTCGTTTTTACAAGACATAACTCATTCGTTTTTTTAATGCACTCTAGAGAGGGATGTATAACCCCACTTAAAAAACTGGCATTCCCAAGGATAAACTTGCATGCCAGTTTTTCCATACAGAAATATTTGATTACATGGTTTTCCCCAGATAAACAAGCTTGCTGGTCATTCTGCGAAAATACAGTAGTTATAAGAAAAGATTATTAAAAATGATTAAATAAGCAAGATTTTATTTCTGTAACCCAATAACAACAAAAATCAAAATTCATTATAGAATAAAATTAATAAGAAGATTAAAATAAGTTTAGAAAAGTAAAATATTTCAAAAAATTTTAAAACAAAATGTATAAAATGGAAGTTTAAAACTTACAAATTGTCCTGTTTTGTTATATATATATATATATATACACNTTAAAATGAATTTTTTAAATGCTATTTTAACAACAAAACTTAGAGAAATTATTATTATTATTTTTTTTTTCTAGGTATACAAATATGCAAGCAACTAACACAATCATTTTCTAAATTTGATAGGACATTATAAAGTTAATACTTCATAAACTAAAAATCCTCAAAAAGTTTGTAATCCTATAAATACTTCACATTTTACAGTGAAGAATTAAATACACTCAATGATTGAAAATCAATTATGGTTGCTCACTACTCAATTTCAACATTCGAAGATATGCAATTTGAACTATCCTTCAACTTTAGTTTAAGTAATACATTTTCAGATAAATTAATGATAAATCTTATTTTCAGATCTCTTGAATATCAATCTTCAAAAACAATTTTAGCTTAAACCTCATGTCCTATTTTATCAACAAATTATACTGTGCTTGATCAATACAATAAATTATTAAAATATGAAAAGACAAAAACATTTACAAAATTTACATTTATATCTAGAAGAAAATAAAAATAAATTTTAAATTCTATTATTTAATACACTTTATATAATCCCATTATTATTATTTTATTATTATATAAAGTAATTTATTCCCCAAATTAATTAAACTGATTTGAAATAACAAAATATAATAATTTATTAACTATTAATTAACGTACAATATTCTTTATAAGTTTTTTTGACATTTGAGTTGCCTTCTTTGTGCCCACAAGGCAGAAAGAGCAAAACAAAAATATTTTTAACTTGCATTATCCATGATTTCTACTTTTAAGAAAAAGTAGCTAATATGATATATATACAGTACATATATTTTTAAAAAATTAAAAAAAAAACTATAAAATTGGAATTTCAATTTAACAATAATCCTTGCTTTATGGATATCACATATCTTCTAAAATTTCTCAAATAAAAAAGCAAAATAAAATTTAATGAATAATTTATAGAATTACTTTTAAAAAAATTCGTGTATTGTTCAAAATAATATTTTATGATATTACTACACTTTTAGAAATATAACAAAAAATTAATTTTATATATATATATTATTCAATAAAAACAAAGACTTCAAGGATAATTTTGATAAAATTGTTATCATGATTTTGGATGAATAAAAGCATTAAGTACCATTATATTTAATCAAATTTATAAAATTTTACTACATGCAGTTGATCTTTTATTAAATAAAGAATATTCACTCAACTTCAATCTGAAGTCAGATAATAAATAAAAATATTTTGAACACATCACAATTTTTTTATTACCTTTATCTGCAACTACTAAACTTTAAAATTATTTTTAGTTTAAACAAAAAAATATACAATTTTTTACTGTAAATATGAAATCATTTTGAATTAAGATTAATTTTTTATTTCAAGTTTTGATAAACATGCATCAAAATTTTTTTCATTTAACAATTACACATCTTGACTGATAACATTCAGCATTATGAAAGTAATATTGATCATCTAGTTCAAATCCAGAAAATCTATGACTTCTCAAATTAAATTCAATACTTGTATATTAATCTAATTCAAAATTATCTCATTATATATCAAAATCAGATTTATTTATAAATAATAAGCATTTTCAATTATTTATATATCTATTCATAAAGCAAAGAATTAAAGCTAAAAATATATTAGTTAAATTAAAAATTTCATTTTAAAACATCACAATAATAAATTACATTTAACTAATGAAAATAAAATTATTAAATCATTTTTATCAATAAACTGCTACATTAAAATAAAATATTTAAAACTTTAAACTTAAATTACTCATTTTATTAGCTCAAAACAGACAATCATCTATATCTTAAACTATATTAGATATAATAATGTTATTTCCTCCTTTTAAGTACTTACTCAATCACTAATTAGCTCAGATTATAGAATATATTTTGCTTTTTCAATACATTTCTTTATTATAAATTTTATAAGTCATTGCATACCAACTTCATTTCACCAGGCCAACGGCCGCATTCAGGACAGGAATGATGCACCAGCAAATGCACAGAAATCTTGCACCATATTCTCCGATAGAAACCAGTAGAGATGGCCAACAATATGAAGAGAGTACTTGGATGACCCCCAACGATGACACAGGTGGTCATCTATTCCTCCTAAACACAAGGGTCAGATACAATTAGAAGACAACTGCAGAGGAAAACATAACCTTTGTTGTCTTGTTTATGTATGGTGAGGTGTTTGTATTACAGTACATCTGTACATCCGTTTTCTGCTTTTAGCCATTCTGTTCTGACAGTCATGTGTGTTTCAACTTCATTCATGTTTGTTCTGTTTTTTTGTACTATTGGTACAAAATGAAAATAAATTTTCCATTCTTCAATTGGGAAATGTCTTCCATTTGTAACTTCTTGTTATATAAGCCCTATTTTTCACTTTTATGTAGATTTGTTATATAACTTCTTGATAAATAATAGTTAAGAGCCATACTGGTGATGTCATGGTTTGTGAATAAAAGCACAATTCTTGAGTAATTCATCATGGGAAATCTGCTATCATAAATGTATTAGTAAGAGTTCAGTTTATAGGTAAAAATGTATTTCCAATGCATTTCCCTGAACAGAATCAATATTAAACATTCCCATAAATGATCTGTTATATTTGTGCATGTCTTCTGAAGCTGAGTTCATTCTGAATGCATGTCTTTTCATTAGTATGCTATCCTTCACCACAAAATTAATAATTCACAGAGTCTTTTGTGACTGATAATCAGTGTATTTGTACAAATAGTGATTTCTCACACAATGTATAGTTTAGTAAGTTTTCACTGAAAATATATTCTTAGAAGAAACTGTCTTCATCTATAAATATGAAGTGAATATATACAGAGAATATCCATCTTTCACTAAGACCTCATATAAACATTTGTTGATATATAATAGGAATTTCATGGATAAATGTGCAGAGCATTTAACTTAACAAATAAATTGTTTGGTTTATCTTTAACAATCTTCTGTATAATTGCAGAGACTATTTATATTTCGTAGATTATATAAATAATCTTACTGTAATTTATATTGGTATATTTATTATTTACACAATGAACATAAATGATTCTTTAGTTAATTACCATATTTACTTTTCTAATGGCTACACTGTATATATATGATAATAATTCTAATATATTTCAATTTTACTTAGAAATTTACCAGACAAATTAAATATATATAATCCTGAAAATAATGTAATTTACGAATAAAGTTTCATTTAATTTAATGCTAAAATATTTAAATAATTCTATATTTCTGATCATAAGTATTTACAATAATGCATTTTAAACTATGAAAACAAATAATGAGAATAAAAACAATTTATTTAACAAGTTTTTGAATAAGTGTTTTTACTTTTTTTACCTATCAAAAACCAACTATATGATGATATTGAAAATGTTTCTACAATTCATTTTGTCTGTTCGATCAAATGCACTAAAAATTAAAAACAGAAAAATGGAATCAGATACATACACTTTCTATTATATTAAACTAAATGCAGCCCAATTATGGAGAAAAATTAAATTAATGAAAATATCTGAATAAAGAGTAAAATAATTTAAATTATTTAAAACTTAAACTAATATTTAGCAAGATAAATTATATTAAAAATTATAGATAACTGAAATGAAAAACAAAAATAATAAAATTCTAATAGTGTATAGATGTAATTTAAATACTTCTATATTTATAGCTAATAAATAAAACTACATTAGCCTCATAGACTTGTGTAAAATGTTTGAATAGAAGCAATTTCTTATCAAAAAAGTATATAATTTAATGGAAAGATAACATCAGTATGTTACGACTTACTTCTGACTTGAAACCAAAACAGTGCTTATTTCAAAATACTTTCACTAATGTTTTCGAACTTAGTTCTTCTTCAGGTGAATAAAACAAAACTGGCAGAATTGCTGTTATTCAAACGTATCTGTTTCATACAAATTCTGAAATGCAGTGTTCTAAGGAAACCCGTGCACTGATCGTCTTAAACTTGCGCATGCTCTGTAGATAGAAGGATTGCTTTTGGCTTCTCATGTATCATAAATAAGAGTTTGCCATGCTATCAATAAGGATAGTTCATCCTTATTGTTTATACACTTATCTTCTCTTGCTGTTTTATAGATATACAGTAGAACCTCGATTATCTGGACTAATTGGGGATAAAGGTAATCCGGATAAGGAAAAATTCGAATAATCGAAACAAATACTTTAATTTGTCTTTTAATGATAATACAACACGTTTTCTTTTCGATGACATATCGGTAATATTAAAAGTAAATACTGTATTTAAATCGTGATCAAATTTTCAAGAAACAAATGTTCGTATTGAATTTGGACTACTACTGACCTCCACTAACAGACTACCTATTGTTTAAAATGCCCTCTGGTGGTGCAAGAAGACAGATTTTATAAAATAAAAAGCAGTTGAAACTGCAATTTTATGAATAAAAATTTGACAAACTATTTATCATTTTATGACGAGTAAAACTTTTTCGTGGCATTTGCAGCTTTTAAGTAATGCATAAACCTTCGACGCGCGAGGCCATTCGGACCGCGAGGCATAGGTGGTGGCCCACGTTGCCCATACGCCGCCCTTGGTCATAAAAATGATGTAATTTGAATATAAATTATTTATAAATACATGTGTCGAGTTATATTTTTATTATGATGCAAAATATATTTAAGAGTTTACGACCACTGTGCTGGGTGAGACGTTGTTGAAACAAAAAAAGTTATGCATTCCATTCTGTACTACATAAACAGTATCGTAATTCGCCAAGTGCAAATCAGCAAATTCGTAAAATTTTTGTTTATTTTGAACAATCCAAATAATAGAGGTCTGGATAATCGAGGTTCTACTGTATATTGCTTCCATCCAGCGCAAATGGTGTGGTTGCTGTGTGGTATAAATTATCTTTGCCTCCTCAAATAATGCTTGTATGTCAGGGTCCGTGGCATATTGTGCTAATGCTGTAGTATTTTTTTATGTAGGATGTCTGCTTTATGTTCTTTGATCCTCACCTCCAACAATCTTTTTTGTGGATCCCACATATGCTAAGTCTTTATCCCACCTATGATCTTTTATAGGGATTCTGTATACTCCTGCTAATTTGTTGTGATGTGGAGTATCTTTTGCATTATTTAGCATTCTGAATAGAGTGGGACATCTAAATATTAAGGAGGCTTGTTTTCTCTTGGCGATTTCTTTATAGTTTCTCTAAGTACAGATAAAAAAAACTCTTATTTATGATACACGAGAAGCCAAAAGCGATTCTTCTATCTACAGAGCATGCACAAGTTTAAGATGATCAGTGCACGGGTTTCCTCAGAACACTGCATTTCAGAATTCGTATGAAACAGATACATTTGAATAACATTGATTCTGCCCGTTTTCTTTTATTCACCTGAAGAACTAAGTTCAAAAACGTTAGTGAAAGTATTTTGAAATAAGCACTGTTTTGGTTTCGAGTCAGAAGTAAGTCGTATATTTTACAGTGTGTATTGATGAGATTATTCATCAGTATGTTACCAGAAGAATTCAGAATCTTAAGTTAAATATTTTGTGTTCCATGAAAAATCAAAATTTATTATTATAAGCTTATAAAACAAAATGGCAGTTGAATAAAACATTTTAAGAACTATCTGTCCATTCTGTAAAATAAAAAATGTCACTTATTCCTTTAATTTTCCTTTCTGGCTTTCATTTCCCTAATTTTTCAATAAGTTTATAACTTTTTACTGTCCATTGGTAATTTCCCAATTTTCTATTTCTCATTTTGCTAACCTTTGATCTAAATAGATTGGTAAACTGTTTTTTCTATTGTACATACTCAACTCCCTAATACCTCGTTCGCACTGAGCATTTCAATTTAGATTGTGATACATTCGGCAACAGTGTCGTGGTGTGACCTCTCTTGACCGTTTCAATCTTGACTGAAATGAGATTCAATCGTGATTGACCAGAGTTTTTGAAACTAGATCCAGTCATAAGAGAGTTCCCACAATCCCATGCATGCAAGAAGAAACAAGATGGCTGTGGAACACATCAGGCTATCAACAGAGAAATAAGAGATATTTGGAGAGCCGATGAGATCTGGCTATTATTAGATATATAGCAAGAAAAAGTATTTATTTCTAACCAAAACTTCCATTTTTTTTTGTTGGTATTCGTGACTTAGTTATGTCAGTTTTATCATCTCATGCAATAGCTGGGTTTCTCAAGCAAATTGCCTGTGCGAACAGCTTGACTTTCGACTGGTGACTGTTACAATTGAGATTGTGGTAAATTGAGATCAAAGTGAGTCGTGATGGATTGTGTGCAAATGCAGTAAAAGGATATTTGTTTTTACATAAGCAAAAATTAATGATCTGTGCAGCTAAGATTAACTTGTTCAAGATTTAGCTAACAAAATTCAGAGTCCTTTCCTGTTTACTATCCTCCTCAATGCTATATCAATCATGCATATTGAAGCCTTCTAAGAATTTCACATTGAACATTATTATAATCCTGTAATATTTGTTTTTTCTTCACTTTAGTTAAGATAATCAATTCTTTGAAATATTAGCATTCTGAATAAAATGTCAATATACTTTATCCAGTTTCTTAGAGTATACAATTAATTGTTGAATTAAGATGTTGAGTTTCACAAAGAAAATTAGCTAATTCACATGTTAACTAAGCAAGATATTACTATATTTGAAATAAAGAAATATGATGCTGCCACAAAAAATTCCATTAAAATATTGAAATTATTTTCATGCATTTTGTTATAAGAATTAAATTATTTAAAAATAATCAGTTTCAAACAAACAAAAATTTCAAAATTGTAAAAAAAAAAAAAAAAAGTCAAATTAGACTTAACAATTTGAGTAAAAACTAAAATGCTTTCAAGTTTAAAATCATTAGAAAATGTTTCTACAAATTTTTTTCTGAAGTGAAATTGTTTCTTCTACAGAAATGCAATTCAAAATTAAGAAAAAAACTCCTCTATGTTTTCATGGTTTTATTCCAGAAAAAAAATAATAGATTTGAATGCACCAAGTTTGATTAATTCAATTTTCAATGTTTTCCTTTTCTCGAAATTTAATGACCAGACAATTTAATTATCACCACCACTCAAACTCTATTTCAATTTGAATACAGCAAGCTTTCATTTCACCTAATTTTATTATATTATATTATTATTGAAAAAAAAGACACATTTGTAATCATTTACAATTATTATTGTTGAATTTTCTTTATAAACAGTTCTATCAGGTAGGAAATATATGTTTGAAGTTTAAAAACACAATCCAATATTATTATTATTATTAACAGACTTTCTTGAAATCCAATTAATATAATTTGCATTCATTGGACTGCAATCTGAAAAAATTGAAAACCTATAAATTTCCACTGTCAGCAGTCTATCTTCCCTTAATCTCAAGAACAGAGTTAGATAGATAAAAGCCAAGAACAGATATGGAGAGATTAGGGGCAGGAGGCCCCAATTAACTATTTAAAACTTCCAGTTCAAACCAGAAGTCATGTCATTTCAATTAAAAAATTTTTCCCTGAAATGAGTTAGATAGATGACCTGCACAACTCTATTGCTAATGAAAAAGTATGATGTACAACAGCAAGACATTACTAATTTGAGATGGAGAGCATATATTTTAAATTAAAAATTGCAGCCCAGCATTTTGCCAATGTCTCAATAAACAATTGCCTGTTATACTTTCACCTTTTTTCAAATAATGTAAACTATCCACATTAACAACATGTAAGACATCAAACAAAAAATGCCCACTTAAACTGGAACTATATAATCAACTAACTGACACCTAAATGTGAATTCCAGCACATAATAAACAAAGAAATTTTGATGTTCAAACATTTTTGGCTGTCTTTTAGAGGGCCTCATCAAGAGGTTTTTGTGTTTTTTCTGCATTCATTCCTGAAGGAGGCCTCTAAAAGATGGTTGACATTTGAATGTTAAAATTTCTTTGTTTATTATGTGCTGGAATTCACATTTAGGTGTCAGTTAGTTGATGTAAGACATCTTTTAGTGTCAAAGCAAACAAATGTGTCCTGTTTGCATTTGCCATTTTAAATTTATAAGGCCCACTATAATTTCTTCAAATCATCATCGTTTGATTTAGAACTGTGTGGTGGTCCTTACAATTTTTCCTTTGCAAACATTTAATCTTTATTACTCATGTTTACCCATCACGAATGATGAGGATTTAGCCTCCCTCCCCATACCATCTACCATCACTCACCAATACACAAAAAATGGGGTAAATACAGTAGAGCAGTGGTTCTCAAAGCGGGTGCCGCAAGAACGCCACAAGGGTGCCGCAAAATTTTTAAATAATTAAATTAAAATTACTTAAAATAATTGAATTAAAGTATTAAATTAAATAAATAATTAAAAGATACCTATATAATAATAACTTTTGTTTTGAATGTTTTTGTGTTGTTTGGAAATAAACTTACTTTAATAAAAAACTTTTATTTTTTCAAAGTCTTCTCATCCTTCATATCTTTACTAACCGTAAAAAGCAAAATAATAAATAATAATAATAGGGGTGCCGTGAATTTTGTTTAATAATTTCAAGTGTGCCACCTGACAAAAAAGTTTGAGAAACACTGGTCTAG
>NW_019385789.1:102711-131128 GCF_000671375.1 Centruroides sculpturatus
CGGATAATTGAAAAGTCGGATAACCGAAAAGTATGAAAAAATCCATTATTAGTGTAGTATATTATTATATCCCATGTAATTAGTATATTAGTATATCGCTATTAACCTACTTCGCGTTGAATTTTCATCGATGTTAAGCCTAACAAAAATTTTTTAAAATAATAATCGTCGCTATTGTATCGTTAAAAATTAGAAAATTAAACCTCGTTTAAATACTGGCCCCCTTTCATGGTTGAGCCACTGTTGCCAGCTAAAACATGTAAAAATATTATTAAAGTAGCCAAGACATAGCCAAATATTGTTGCGCCACATCACTAGCAGACATTTGAATTTGCCTACTAGAACACGGTCAGTTAACCAATGTGAGGGTCGGATAATCAATGGTGTACTGTAATTATGTTATGTGTTCTTTCTTACCTCTTTCTTAAATATATATATATATAAGATACATATAGCTAACATTTTTTTTTTTTTTTTCAATCTTTTGTATTAGAAGAGCTCAGTCTTTAAAAGTTTGGTGAATTTTTGTGACCAGAAATATGTTGTAGAAACTTAACTCTTGTTTATATCATTTAGCCTGTGGTAAAACTGGTATTACATGTCATTTTGTTTAATGTCGGTTTCCAAAAACCTATCAAAAATGTTAAGTGAGCACTTGCTGTACAAATCTATGAAAATAATTTATTAAAAAAATGTATTATCAATTAAACATTTCTAAAATTCATATTGGTTTTCTATATTGCATGCATTTGTTATACATTTGTATAACAACATTTGTAACTAAACATATGTATAAAACATTAAAACTAATTTCTAATATACAACTAATTTAAATTTTTATACCAAATTCATAAGATACAAAATGATATACTGAAAAAATTCAATGCAAAAAGAAATCAATTTATTTACAAATACTTTACTAAGTTGAAAGTAACAAATAAAAAGTTCAGGATTTTATTCTCAAAATTAATTCAAAAATTTTTAAAACTACATACACATTCTGATGTAAGAAATGAAAGTGGCCATTATTCAAGTAAATATGGTATTTTAAAATTATCTGAATTATATATTTACATTGCAAGTGATTATCAGTTTGATGCAATTAGCATACTTTCAAAATATATTGAAGAGCACAGAAAATGTCATATATTTATTATTTATCCAGAATAATCAATATTTACTGCTATATGAAAATTGTGCAAATTTCAAATCATAATTTTTAATAATAGTGAAACTGCTTAGCAGAAAAATAAAATTAAGTTAAGATCTATAAGATAAAAGAATAATTCTTCCATTTTTTATTTTAGTGATTTTAAATTGTATTTCAAAAAAAGTAATTTAATATTCCAAAATAATAATATTTCAAAACTTTATTATTAATCTATATAAACAAAATAATGATAAAAGTGATTTATGATTCAAATAATTCTATTTTATATATAGGATAAGACCGTTTTGAAGGATAAGAAAAACATTTTCAATGCTCTTCAAAATTTTATATATTTTTCTGCATAAATATTTCCTTAAAAAGACATACAAATGATGTTTATAATGTTGAAAAATGTACATTAAAATGAAATGATTTTCTACAATCCATTCCAACGTTCTTGGCTAGTTTATGCATTTAAAAGGAAATGATGAACTAAATGAGTCAAATATACTTTCTTATGGATCACTGCTATTCAGATGAGATGGATGTGGTTCATTCATTAGTTTATATTTTTAGTGTTGTTTTGTTATTAATGTAAGTGAATAATTTTCGTAATGAAATAGTCCAGCCAAGAACTGTGGGACTGGCCTGCATAAACAGTTTAAATTGTTTTCTTTTATATTTAAAAATTTCAACAATTCAAAATTCTTGTAACTAAAAATATTTCTATTTACAAAGATATATTTGGAGACTGAGGCATTTAATAAATTCTACATAATTTCTCTCTGAAATTCTAACTGAATTTAGAATCCTCTCTTATAATTTAAATACAATAACAAAAAAATTTTCTATAATGGATATACATAAACTGTGCTCAATGATTAATTTTTGAACACATTCATACTCTTCTCTATTTAAATCATTAAAGATTTTTAAATTTATATGTTAATAAAAAAATTCAAATGCAAAAATTGTTATAAACACTTAAAATAAGTTCACTTAAATTTATATATGAAAAAAATTGAATAATTTTGTATCTACTGATGAAATAATTAACTTAAAACTCATTTATTGCATTATCTAAAACTGAGCATATTGTTATATAAAATATTCCTTCTTATAATCCTGAAACTAGTGACTTTATCATGACTGTTTTCCAACTATCTGTATTGAACAGAAACCAAGACCTCTAATTTTTAGGAGATATTAATGTATTTTTTTTTTAAATCTGTAGCCTGAAGAGGAATTGAAAAAAGTTATCTCAATCCAAAATACATTGCTAAATGAAAGCTGATTAGAGTTCTTGGATCTCTGTTCAATACAGATAATTGAAAATGAGACATGATAAAAAAGTCACTAGTCCTGGGGTTATAAGAAAGAATATTTTATATAACATTATACCAGTTTCCATTTTTAACAATTTTAGCAATATTTTTGAGCATATTGTAATTTGCAAATATATAAATTGAGCTTCCTAAATTTTAATGTTTGATTATAATATTGTCAGCATTTTATTTAATACATCAGCTGAATTACTTAGAAAAAAAAATAATATATTCTCTCAAATATTTATTTCCTATTTTTATTTGGTTAATTCAATTTTATTTAAATTTCTACTTGATAAAAAAATAAATGTAATCTCAAATAAAAAAAAATAATTGCATTAATTTCATAAACTGTCATCATAAAAAATTTTAAATACAGTAACATTAAATGAAATTAATTTTTTTTAAAATTTTGAGACTATTTTGCAAAAGTAAGCTAAATATCATTGAATTATTGTAATTATAGTTTATTTAAATTCCTTCTCCAATATTAAAACTGATTTTGGGTGTTTCATATATACTAATTAATGATGTTTAAAATCAAAACAATTTACATTTTCCATTTATGTTATCTACAAAATTTGCTCTTGTTGCCTCTTTTATAGTTAAACTTTCAGATTCTCTTATCAAAATAAATGCAATTTTTTGCTAACCAAATCTCCAAATACATTTATTTGGTTTCAAGTTATTAAGTTGAAAAAGCATGTATTTTCCTATAAAATAGCAACTGGATATCTAATTTTATTTTTGTATGATGGAAAGCATTTATATCAGGCATTGTACTGTATATATTTATATATATATTTAAAAATATATATATCACATGGACATATAGCATATATATATTTAACAATTTTTTTTAATTAAAATAATTATCAATAGGGCATGCAATTCATAAAGTAGTCATATAAAATAAATGTTAGGTAATTTCTATGAGATTTACTGAAATTGGAAATAAGTGAATTATATAGTATATCATATCTACTTGATAAAATGAATTGTGGTCTCTCTTTAATATACATATATTGAAAGTATATAAACATATAATCATAATGTTTAATTTTAAATTTACTTGGAAAATTAGAAATATTGTTTTGGTTTACAATTTATAAATAAATGCTTATTAGTAATGTAATGCATGAAATATTGTGATTATTATGTATTTTATTTTTTAATTTAAATTGAAAATTTTATGTAAAAAAATTTTAAATAATCAGTAATTAAAATAATTATTTAATAATAAATNTAAATTAGTAATTTCAACATTTAATAATCTAGAATAAAATTCTATATATTCCTATATTCAATATATATTCTGAAATAATACAGAATGTATGTATACAAAAAAATTTTTGAAATAATTAATTATAGAATAATATGTCATATATTCATTCAGGTCAATATAAAAAAAAATTTTTGTTTCATATCTAATCATCAAAAAGCTTCATTTTACTTACCAAGTGAAGGATTTGTGTAGTCCCAACTTTCATTATCATTAATTATAGAATAATATGTCATATATTCATTCAGGTCAATATAAAAAAAAATTTTTGTTTCATATCTAATCATCAAAAAGCTTCATTTTACTTACCAAGTGAAGGATTTGTGTAGTCCCAACTTTCATTATCATTTTTATGAACATTTAATCTGGTTGGCTGCAATTACAATGTTAAAATATATAAATGAAAAATGTACTTAGTTTTTAGCCATTCCATTATTAACATTTTTTTCAACTCATAATATTGCACATATATAAAGTAAGTTAAATAAAATAAATGAACAGAAGTTTAATGAATCTTTATTAATATATAAATTCAATCTGAACATTTTAAAAATTTCTTTAAGTCAACTTGAATTTAATCTTCTGTTATCTACTAGCTAACTTTACTAATACCATGTCTGTAAGCATAATTTTTTAGACAATCTTCTATATAAATTATATCTTTTCTTTCATAGAATTAGCAGATTCTCCAATATATAATCTAAATTTGATTCAAATACAATTTTACATTAAAGCAGGGATGGGCAACCTTTTTTTATGTAAGGCCAAGACTCCACTAGTGTAAAAACAGGCGTAAAAACTTTTAATCACGTAACCTGTTTGCGTCTGAATTGTGGTGGAGGTCCGGCTAGCAAAGTTTTTACGCTAGCCGGACCTCCGGACCTATTACCTTTATGGCAACGGTACTATCGAAGTTATAAAGACAATGATTATATTCTACAAGTTTTTTCTGTATTATAATTACAAATGTAGTAAAAATAATATCTTTACTTTCATATATTAACTTTTATTATCGCATTATTAATTAAGATAATATACAGCACTTATTAAGCTTAGCTTTTTTCATTATATACTCCTCTAAATTGAAGGATTTTCCTTTGGCCGTCTGTATCGCATGATTTAGGCATCCATTATTATAATCGGGATACTTCTTGTTGTAGATACATGAATACTTTCGGATGTTTTCAATAAATCTTTCCGGATCTATTCTAGAGTAGCCATGAGGGAACGTACACAAAAGCTCATTTTTTGCCATTTTCACACCGCGTCACAATGACCTAGATTTAACTGACTTCTGATTGGTGGATGGTAAAAGCTTTTACAGAGAGGGGTTTTTACGCCGTTTTTATGGTAGTGGAGTCTCAGCCTAAGGGCCATATTTAAAACTTTCAAACTGACATGGGTCACAAACAAGAGAAAAATAAAATGCAGACAAATGACAAATAATTGTCATTTGTCTGCAATTGACAGACAAACGACAATTATTCATATATGATTATAAATTAGTGTAAGTATAGTTAATCTGACTTCTGTCACTGATGTGAAAGTAATATATCTGAAATATTCGGTTGAATATTATTCACTGCTAGTTTTAAATTAGTTTTAGTCTGTTAGTAAAAAGTTAAGCAAAAAATCAGCTAAATTGTAGAAAATAACAGAATTTTTACAGCATACTTCTGTAAGTTGGAAAATTTATATATTTTTTAATATTTTGGGTGATGTGAGCCACAAAAAATATTAATGGAGGCAGCAGGATGATCACCTTTGCATTAAAGTGTCCTCAAATTTCAGAGATATTATGAAAATTATCATAATCGTTAAAAACTGATAATCATTGCATCAATATTATTAATAAAAAACTTACCTTAGCATATTCTATTTTCAAAGTGCAACATCCAGAATATATATCTGCACCATTTAGGGATTCTTTTGCTCTCTTAGCTGATTCAATGCTATCAAATGTTCAAATTGTTAAGAAATCTTAATTTTTATCAGCATTTTAACAGATGAAATTCAAACTAAAAACAAGTCAATTGAGAAGAGAATTTTATTCTCATAAAATCTAATTCATTTTTAAGATAAACAAAACATTGAATTAAACTAACACAGTATGTGAAAATCTACAAGTATGATAAATTTAATACCTCAGGAAAGAATTACTAAAATGTAAAAAAAAAATGCAGGTTTAGTACCATCTTCTATTGCAATCTCATAATAAATCTAATAATGTGATAATTTTTGGCTAAATTCATAAATGTTTGCAGATGGCTGAAAGAAAAAAAAAAGCATAACTATCAATGTACCTAAATGGCTTATAAAAATATTAACTTGTACTATAATAAATTGCCAAACGATCGCCTAAATATTGGGCTATTATATGGCTAATTAAATGATTAGAATAAAGTAATTTGTCATTAGAGGTAGGCGTTAGGCACCATCTCTTAAGTAAATTAATAATTAAAATTAAATAAATAAATTATTAAATTAATTTTAGAACCTTCTGGAATAAAAGAACTGGCCCGGGACGGGGCTTGAACCCGCAACCTCCGCTTGCCGTGCAGTGCGCTTGCCAGTTACGCCACCCGGACCCCGAGCGAGTCTTCGCTTCCAGAAGTATATTAGATTAGATATAACCTTACTTGGTTAAATACATCACTGACTGGGGACCACTTCATCACCCACGACCCCAATCGCTTGGGGGTCCAGGTGGCGTAACTGGCAAGCGGAGGTTGTGGGTTCAAGCCCCGTCCTGGGCCAGTTCTTTTATTCCAGAAGGTTCTAAAATTAATTTAATAATTTATTTATTTAATTTTAATTATTAATTTACTTAAGAGATGGCACCTAACACCTACCTCTAATGACAAATTACTTTATTCTAATCATTTAATTAGCCATATAATAGCCCAATATTTAGGCGATCGTTTGGCAATTTATTATATATACTATTCGGGCTTTGAGTTGTGGTTATTTATATTAACTTGTACTGGAACTAGAAAGAATTAATCAAAATTATCACCTTTTTAAATATTCCAGCAAATAATTTAATATCGTAAAAACGTTTTCGATCATCTTTAACGATCTTTATCAGTTAAATGATAAAGTAAAAAGAACATTAAAGAAATAGAACATAAATTAAAATTACGGAGGGATGATAGTTGATTACCGCCATGCGTTGATTCTTAATTAAATGGCTTATAGGAAGTACATAGCCTTTAAACATATTTACTTTATAAATAATTTTAAATGCTTATTTTAAAATTATACATTTTTCTTTTTAATTTTAAAGAAATTAGATTTATTCATATTGGGTCTACTTTATGGATGGTTCATTAACAGGGTCAAAAATAAAATGTAGTTTTGTGTGCGCAGTAATTATACAATTACAAAAACATAATACAAAACGTAGCAATGTGTATGAAAATTTTCACTTGTAAATTGAAGTACATATGCTTCCAGTGTAAGTAGACAAAAACAACTTGACAGAATCTTGGATAAATAGCAGTAGACAAAACGCCTTATGGAAAGGAGCTTACAGATGGTGAAGTTCATAAAATTTACATGTTGAGAATAGAAAGATCTAAAACTATTGTCACTGATGTTTTAAAAATTGATGAACAATATCATTAAACAAAACATCCAAGTAATCTTTAAAAATCTCTCTTAGAAAATAAATAAATTGCTACATTTCAAACAAAAATATATCAAGAGAGATCATGTCTGTGATATCAATGCCAATTTGCCAAAATACTGTCTATTTAAAAAATCCATTCACATGTTAATGAAAACTCTGAAGAAAACCACAATTACTACAAAAACACAAAACTGCCATATTAAACTGGATAAAAAATACATGTCCTAGGGCAGTGGTTCCCAAACTTTATCAATCCATGGAGCACTTACAGTTTTAGTATTTTGTCCTGGCACCCTTGTCAAAGTGTGTGTACAATGAGATAAATCAGGCACAGAAATGAAAACAACTCTTAAGATAAACCTCACAATGTGAAGCTTCGCATTTATTAAAACTGAATCACAAGAACCATCAAACTAAAATATGAAAATACAAAAATTTGAAATAAATGGTGAAAACCTTCAACAACAAGTAAGTTAATGTGATGGTTGAGTTTGCTGATTGCCACACATTTTTTCAAAATGCAGAATAAGATTTGACACTGCCATTCTCATTTCTTGCTCCACATCGATTTTTGAACGATATTTACTTTTTATTATAGCTAGAGCTGAAAATCCGGCTTTACATAAATACATTGTCACAAAGGTGATTAGGTTCCTTACAGCATTTGAACTCAGAGTTGAATATTCATTTTTGATTGATATCCAAAACTCCACTAAATCAGAAGAAGCAAATTTTGTTTTCAGGTTGTTGTCACCAGAGAGTTCAGTTAGACGCACTTCTTCCCGCGAACTGAATTCTGGTAAAGCTTGAACATGGAAAGGATCTTGGATCCATGCAAATTTCTCAACATTGTCTTCTTCAAAGTATTTTACAAACCAGTCACTGAGCTTTTAGAGGTATTCCTTGAGAAGGGACAGCAAGTCTTATGAAACAAGGACTTTATTACAGGCCACATATTTGTGCAATTCAGGGAAATAATGTTGACCGCCATCCTCACTGATTTTCCTTATTCACAACTGCAGCTTTTTCCTCAATGCCACAACCTTTTCCAAAAGTTTCAAAATGTACATGTTATTGCCTTGCAGAGATAGACTAAAGGCATTCAGCTTGTCAAATATATCACAAAAATATGCTAGTTTCAGCAAAAAGTTGGGTTTGGCAAAGTACCTGAAGCTTTCATGACATTCCTCTTGTAAAAAAGTGTGAATTTCTTGATATAGCTTGAATGCATGGGATAAGACGTCACATGAAAGCCATCATGAACTGCAGTAGTATAGCAGTGACATTTGTTCAGCTGCCATGTCCATGCATAGCTTTTTGAAAAATCTGTCCATGCATAGCTTTTTGAAAAAATACATAAAAACTAGGCCACTTTTCAGTGGCCTAGTTTTTATGTATTTTACATCTATGACACGTTCTAATACCAAATTCAATTGAGATCTCTTCAACTTTGATGCAAGTGCTTCCCTATGTATGATGCAATGGGTCCATCTAGCATGCAGTGCTTTACTGAGAATAAGCATCGCATGCACCTGCAATCCTCCATAGCAACCAGACATTCATTGAGCTCCATCAGTACCTATACTGATGCACTTTTCTCAATCCAAATCATTTTAGATTATAAAAGTTGTCAAGCATCTCAAATAAGTGTTGAGCCTTTGCACTTCCAATGATGCTTTTGTAGAACAGAAGGTCTTCACCAATATTATCATCCAGGAAACGCACATAACAAGTAAGGTGTGCATCTTTGTTACTGTCAGTAGCCTTATCAAGATGCAGACCAAATTCCCTGCCTTTCATTTTCTCTATTAATTGGTCATTGATATCCAAAGCTATATGACGGATTCTTCGACTAATAGTTTGACAAAGGTATCTTTGAAATTAATTTTCCCACTGATTCTCCCAGCATAATATGTCAAGAGCAGTCGGTATAATAGGCTCTTATGCAATGGTGAGAGATTTTTTGCACTTTTCCACTCTGTATATGACCTTAAAAGATGTTAGCAGTGCATTGCTTGGTACTGTGGCATGTTCAGTAAACATACTTTTTTCCTTTTGTAAATCTTGCAACTTCCTAATAAAGAATTAGCGGGATTTTTCAACCATGTTAGAGTGATTGGTCTTGAGATGTTGCTTTAGCTTACTTGGGAGCATACACTCAGAGTGTTAGAACCTTTAAACAGAACACACACTGCTGCCTCTCTTCATTGTTTACTTCTACTGAAGTAAAGTCAAAATTCAAATAGTTATCGTCATATTTATGATATTTCTGTTTCTTTGCTACCCCACCACTTGTCGATGATTGATGATTCTCACATCTCACTTAAACTGTCAATTTGCTTATTTAATAAAAATCTTTCCATTTTCTTACAACTATACAAAAATACAAAGTACACATTGAAACAAAGCAGACATCCTCTGGTAACAGGTGTCTTAAAACCATTTACTTTTCTTCTCAAATATTTACTCTTCGATTGTTATTTAGGAACTGAACTGGTTCACCGAAGTGATGCTGCATTTATACTAGCTGCGCCACCTACTTACAATTTCACAAAACTTCAACAATGTCCGATAGTATGCTATATAAATCTAGAAGTTCTACAAGCTATGGGAACAATCTAGTCTAGATAGAAAGTTCCATTAGCCTTCGAAGCCCGTTTACTCTTTACGACACCTCAGGATGTTGCAGCACTCACTTAGAGAATCCCTGGCTTAGGGAAATGACTGGAACAATATAGTTATTTCTGATGAGTAGAATGTCTGAGAATTCAAATTAACAAAGTTTGACTATATATATTTTTGGCAAAAACCTTAAATTGTAAAAAATTTGTTTTAAATTTCCTGATATACTATAATGAGTAATAAATTTTACTTTCAATAATTAAAACAGCATAAAAATTGTATATAACAAATTTTAAAATCATAAGAATGAATTATAAATGTAAAAATAAAAAAACCTTGTATATGAAGATTGAACCTAAAAGTTTGACAGATTAACTAATCATACTATATCAGAACTTTGTGAATCAGTCTTCTGTATTGGTATTAATGGTTGTAGAAAAACTTCAGGCATTCTTGAGAAAATTTTGACAGAATAATGGGTCCTGTGGCTTTGGTAGAGTTTTAGTATAACACATCCACAAAATTTCATTGAACTTGTGATTACAAACTGCTAAGTTTCCCTTGTAAGTATTAGGAATAAAACACTCCTCTTAAGACTTAATTTAAGTGAAACATATTTTTTATGTATATGTTTTTAACTTTTTTTCCAACCATCAGAATGTTCATTTTGGAAAAAATTCAATATGTAGTTTTTTTACGTTCTTTGACACACACAAAATAATTATGAAATTCTTTGAATTTCTTACCCTATGTAGTAAACTTCCTTTAATCTTATAATTTTTACACAAACTATATTATTGATAATCTTTACTTTACTCTTTTTTGAGTCTACTCTGAGAACTCACTATGAATTCCATTGCAAAATGTCATTTTTGGTTTTTTTCTGCTTTCATCAAATGTTTTTTTTTATTAATTTTTTTATGAAATATACTCATAATCTTCAAGCTGTGGTAAATGTTCTGTTTTCATTACTTTGAAACATGGATAATCAACAATCTACTATTTCTAAAGAATATTTTTGTCACATACACATATATCCAAAGAGTTCATTACAAACACAAAGAAAATAGACAACTGACTATTTCAGAAAAAAAACTGTAATAGAATTTGATTTGAAATGTGATGAGCAGCCCATGGCCACATGTAGCTTGCAAGATCCTACTAAGTCGTCTCTGTAGCTCTTTCTTGCTAACAATTTTCTTGACTAATAGAATCAGATCCAACTTAATCTAACAAATTACAAAAAAAGTCTCTCTCTCAGATGCAAAGTTAATCTGATAGATAACAAATTCAAAATTTTAAATTTTGTAAATTTTTGTGATAATCAATTTTAAATAACATGCAAATAAATTCAGACAGAAAATTTACCTTAAGGATTTTAGACTGTTAAAGAGAACATTTTACAAATTGTTAAAAGCATTAGTAGTTGAAATTATAAAAGTAACAATGAAATTTTCATATACTCTCCAAAACACCAATTGCAGTAAAACAGTGATCCTAAAACTAAGTTTTTATTTCAAACAATGACATTTTAATATGACACACAAAAATACAGTGATACCTTGACTTACAAGATTAATTCATTCCATGATAGAACTTACTTCAGACTCGAAACCAAAACAGTGCTTATTTCAAAATACCTTCACTAACATTTTTTAACTTAGTTCTTCTTCAGGTGAATAAAAGAAAACTGGCAGAATTGCTGTTATTCAAACGTATCTGTTTCATATGAATTCTGAAATGCAGTGTTCTAAGGAAACCCGTGCACTGATCGTCTTAAACTTGCGCATGCTCTATAGCTAAAGGATTGCTTTTGGCTTCTCATGTATCATAAATAAGAGTTTGCCATGCTATTGATAAGGATAGTTCATTCTTATTGTTTATACACTTAGCTTCTCTTGCTGTTTTATAGATATATATTGCTTCCATCCAGCGCAAATGGTGTGGTTGCTGTGTGGTGTAAATTATCTTTACCTCCTCAAATAATGCTTGTATGTCAGGGTCCGTGGCATATTGTGTTAATGCTGTAGTACAGGGGTGGCCAAAAAGTCGATCGCAAAACCAATTTTGGTCGATCGCTTATGATGTCTTGACTTAATATGTTACACTTGTAAGTTGTAACTGAATGCAACGCGTGAATGTAACGCACAAACGCAACTGTAGTGTTATCGGACCTCCTCGTTCTCCCTCAGATGCGGTTTTGTCAGTCCATGTGCAATCCATTTGCGTACAGTTGTAAAAGGGGAATAAGAAATGTAGACAAAGGGTCGTAAAACTGAAAAAAAGAAGGGAGAGAGAGAGTAGGTCAGGACACGGCAGAGAGAAGAAGGGTGAAGTGGTGGTCCCCGAAAGTGAGTTTCAATTTTTCTTCTGTTTAAAATGTAAGTACCTTTTCTTCATGTTTTAAATTAAATTGTGGCTTTTCTTTTCTATCTAAACTTAGTATGTATTTCACACCTCCCCCCCCTCGTTACTTAGACCAGGGATGGGCAACCTTTTACTGTGTAAGGGATGCATTTCAAAACTTTTGAACTAACGCCGGCCACGTACAAGATAAAAGAGGGGGGAAATGCTGGTAAATCACAATTATTTGTTCATATATAATTATAAAATAGAATAAGTATACTTAATGTAGCTTCTAGAACTGATGTAAACGTAATGTATCAAAAATATTTGATTAAATATTAGTCACTGCTAGTTTTAAATTAGTTTCGAGGTGAGTCTGTTAGCCGGTTTCTCATTTTAATTTTTACTAAATTCATTGCAGGAAAAACTATTCACACACATAAGTTGTAGAAAATAACGTTTGAATTTTTGCTGCATACTATAAGTTAATGTTATTTTTACGAACAAAAAATAAAATATTTGAGTCTGTTTTTATTAATAAAGAAACATTCTACGTAATTCATTTGTTTAAAAAAATCGGATAAAGGGGCCCACTTTAAGCTAGGAAATTGATATATTTATACACATTCTATGCGATTCAGGCCGCGGAATGCCCATCGCTGACTTAGATTATGCCTACGACAACAAGTTGATCGCGACACATTTTTAAGATAAAAAGTAGATCTTATGTACACAAAAGTTGGCCATCCCTGCTGTAGTATGTCTTTTATGTAGGATGTCTGCTTTATGTTCTTTGATCCTCACCTCCAATGATCTTTTCGTAGATCCCACATATGCTAAGTCTTTATCCCACCTATGATCTTTTATAGGGATCCTGTATACTCCTGCTAATTTGTTATGATGTGGAGTATCCTTTGCATTATTTAGCATTCTGAATAGAGTGGGACATCTAAATATTAAGGAGGCTTGTTTTCTCTTGGCGATTTCTTTATAGTTTCTCTAAGTACAGATAAAGAAAACTCTTATTTATGATACATGAGAAGCCAAAAGCGATCCTTCTATCTACAGAGCATGCACAAGTTTAAGATGATCAGTGCATGGGTTTCCTTAGAACACTGCGTTTCAGAATTCGTATGAAACAGATAAGTTCGAATAACAGCAATTCTGCCAGTTTTCTTTTATTCATCTGAAGAAGAACTAAGTTCGAAAACATCAGTGAAGGTATTTTGAAATAAGCACTGTTTTGGTTTCGAGTCTGAAGTAAGTTGTATATTTTACAGTGTGTATTGATGAGATTATTCATGACAGAACTCTTAACTCAAATCAATTTTCCCCACTGAAATGAATTGAAATGCCATTAATCTGTTTCAGACTCCCAAAACACTAAATTTTTTGTTACATGTTTTTAAATAAAAAAAACATACTTATAAATAACAAATATTGTATAAAGACACAATGTACTGCAATAAACTGGTTTTGTGATGATGTGGTGTTAGCTGCATGGATAAAGAAAGAAAAGATGAAAAATTTGAGAAATGAGAGACAGTGGTACATGGAACATGGAAGTGAACTAATGCCTACGGCACTCAATCATGTGTTTTTCTATAAGCTAGCTTGTCAGACATTGAAAGAGTAACAAAACTGACAAAATTGCTGCAGTTTTCCATCATCTTTTTCTTAATCTATGGTTCACTGTGGCATTCACTGCGTCAATTAGCGATGAGTATCTGAAACTGGCTTGTAATCCAAATTTTAGCTCTCAACTCAAAGTGAAAAAGCAGCCAAGAGATGGCTCATATCTCAAAAAACTCATACATTGGGGCACTTGTAAGTCAAGGTACCAGTGTATTGCAATTTTTGAGTCAGATTTACCACATAAAATGACTAGTAGTACGTATTAAACAGACATTTACAAATCCATATATTTTTTTTATAGCTCTCAAATATCACATAAAGTTACTAATATATTTCAAATATCTCGAAACATAAATTTAAAATATGAAAATTATTTTTCACATTTTGATTAAATAAAATTACTTAATATACTGGAAAAAAAACAGAATTACTATCAGTAAATAATTGAGTGTTCTTTAAAATTACATTTTATACCATAAATTTTATATTTAATTTTTGAGTTTAATACAATATATAAAACAATTAAATTTTTCATAAAGGATATTCAACCATTGCTTGAACTCCATTTTTTTTAAAGATGACAATACGATGAACTTTTCCACTTGGATTGCAAATTGTGTGTATCACATCCTAAAATTAAATAACTCATTTCTAGATTATTGTATATATCAAATATGCAAAATAAAACTTTGGCAAGAAGAGAACTAAAATTAAATTATTATTATTATTATTACAGTTGATTTGCTAATCCGACCTTCAATTATCTGGCATACTCTCCAGTGGCATACTCCAGCCTATGCACTTCCATTTCCATGAAAATTTTGTCATGTGACACATCCTGTTTTCATGTTTATTTGGGTTTCATTTCTATGTACAGTATTGCATTTTATCATGCCTTATTACTTACCTGGCTGCATCCAGAAAGAATCAGTACCAAAGCACAACTGATTACATCATTCATTGTCTTTAAACCTATATGCTTACTAATCTGGTTCCTCACTTTACAAGGAATGACTGGATTAGCGAGTTTACTGTATTTTTAAATTTCTTAACATTTAAAATAACATACAGTAGACCCCACTATAACGCGGGCTCATATAATGCGGATTTGTATATCGCGACGAAAAAATTGTGACCTTATTCGTATAAAGACTCTAACAGAGACTCGTAAAATGCGGTAAAACATCATCGCTGACTCGTGTTGCTACAGGATTGGTTGAATCTGGACCAATAGTGGACAAGCAGCTGAACTACTTACACACTACAGAGAGTTTAGGTGGGTACATTGAGTTTACTATCGTCTGTACAGTATATAAATTAGGTACTGTAAGTCTAATACATTACTGTAATTTTATACATTTCTTGTGAAAAAAACATTTCTTATTCAATGGCCATAAAAATTATTTCTATTAACGATGTATCCAACGTTCAACGAATTTTTTGCAGAAAAATAACTTGTCAGAAAATGCACCTGCCGTTTAGTGCTCTGCTCCGCGACGAAAACAAGCTTAAGCAATGGCGTCATCAAATGGTGCACTCTTGGTAAGTAATCCTACAATTTTTTGTTTATAGCATAGTTTATACGGATTATTCCACAAAAATTATACATCTTTTGGAAATGTTGAGTCAAATTAGTCTAGAATCGATTAATTTTATGGAAGAAAACCTTTCAAACAGCCGTAGTCTGTAAACTGCACACGTGCCAGGCTGTGATTGGCTCATGTATTTAAGGATTCCTACAACACGAAATTCTTATAAAGTGGAACATATCTACCGTGTTATAGGGGGATCGACTGTATTTAAGATATGACAACAAATACTGATTAGATACAACAGTTAAATTGTTAATAATTTGTCTAGCAAAATTATTTTTCTTCCTTCTTAGTTACAGTTATTCAGTAGTAGTTTCATTAAAAAATCAGATAAAAATGACAAATATCTTATATAAATAATATATTATCAAACATATTCTTAATTATCTGCTTGAGAAGTCATTTCACATGCTAAGAAGATTAATGTTTTAATCAGTTGTTATTCTCTTTTACTTACATTCTCAAGCATCTTGTCAATCATTATCAAATAAAATATTTATATTAAAAATGTTGATATATTAATGTGAGCATTGTCAAGACAATCAAATGATAACTAATAGCAAAATGATCATATTTATTTATCTGAGTTACTTTTCAAAGCAAACTAAATGGTCTGCTATTGAATAAGTATTAAGTAGTGTTATGTGGTTAGTTTATGGACAAGTTGAGATAATGTAAAATTTTCCACAAAATAGTAAAAATGATACTAGATGGCATTACTGAATACAAAAACTCAGTCTACATTAGTTTTCTGGTGTTTCTCTGTAAAGCAGTGAAACAACTACAAACTGATGTACATCAAGTATATTTATTATAATGAAAATATTGAAGATATGTATTTAAATGGTTTTACTTTGTGTCATCTAATAATTTAATACAAAATTAATGTAACAAAATTTTAAGATATTTTTTTATTCAGAACTGTGTATGATCAAAGAAATGAGAATTTCAAAAATAGAGAAAATTCATTAACTTGTCAGAGATTTTTACTTCCTATTCTCCCTTCTATTTATGTTTGCAATTTTCCATGTTTTCTAGTAAATTATTTCTGCAATTTGAATAATAAGCAGATAAAATTTAACTCCTTTTTATTATAGAAACATGTTAACTTAGTATATTGATTATAAAGTTTAAAAATTTAAAATATATTTGACTAACATAATGTAATACAATATATTAAGAACACATTTGCATACTAGAGATATAGTATTTATTCACACACACAATCTGTGTCAGAAGAAAAAACTGTCACAGATACAACAATCTCCAAAATGTACAGACTACATCCTGCTTTTCTGTATATAATGCAATGTCATGCTGCTAAATTATTAATGTTTTGTTGTCTTGGCAATTATCTAAAACAATTTGTATTGAAAATTCAACTCTACACTTATTTTTTTCTGATCTCATACTAGCTATAATCTTATTTGTGATACACAGTATGTTATAAATTTTGCATCTTATATTCAATTATGTAACTACTTTTCCTGCATAACTTATACAATGGTAACTATTTTTATACTAATGACATTCTACAGAGTAACATCTTACCACAATTGTAACTAATTTTGACAAAATGTTAAATTCAGCAACAATGGATAAGTCTAGAAACAAATTATAATTTCTATTTATACAGTAAAACCAGTTTAAAATGAATGCAATGATATGGAACAGAATTTTCTGCTTATGCAGGTTTGTTTCATAGCATACCCATTTTAGACAGGTTTATACTGTATATCTAAAATATCTTCTCATATTTTATTCATAAAAAATTAATATATTGTCATATTTAATTCTGTATAATATAATGAAAACTTTTTGGAACTTGAACAAATATTAACTATAATTTATATTAATTATGGTTCCTATTTCATATTTATAATTATTAGTTTTATTATTTAAGAAAAATAGTTTAAGCTAAATAAAACTTTTTCCATATAGCAGAAATCAAATTACAAGATTAAAAATTTCAAAATTTTTTTAACATGTAAAAATTTTTTATATAATAAGAAAAAACTGTAAAATTATATTGTTTTGGGAAAAATTGTGTAATTAATTTTTGCAAAGATAAATTTTTATATATTTTGATTCATACAAATAAAATCTTTCATTAACAATAATCAAACTAAAAAATAAATGATAAAAATATATAAAAAACATTTTTTGATTTAAGGTCCATTTAGATATTAAATTATCATAATTAAACTGCAAATAAATAAGAGTGAAGCATCATTGTAATTCTAAGAAATTTTTATTTTTTTCATTACACTGAAGTAAAATTAATTATATTTTTAATAATACTATCAACAGAATACTACTACTTACCACTGTAATAGGATAAGCTGGATTTTGTATAGTCATTAATAATATATGATTTAGTTTCTCTTCTTCAGGGCTAAAAAAAATTTTAGATAAAATATTTTCCTCACTAAATATATTGGTCATATACTTATTATAGTTTAATATATGAAAAAATTCTTAAAAATTGTACAAAATGTTCAGAAGTGTTGTACAGTTGAAAATACTAAACCCAGAATAAAAAAAATGATGATAAACTGTATTTGTAATTTTAAGTATGTATTTTTGTTTAAGATTTTTTAAATTATCTCTGTTTTAAAAAAAAAAATGCTAATTTATAAATTATGTAAATTGTGAAGAGAAATTATTATAAAACTGATAAGTTAAAAATAAAACAGATTTTATAATTTTGTAAGGTAATCATTCAAGCTGTTGTTTTAAACTAAAATGATGATTATCATCTAAAACTCTTAACAATTTTCTAACAAACTGAATAATAATTATAATTCAACAACATTTTTTATAAATGACTTCTAACTTCAATGCAATTTCTAAATTCAATGCAACTCTAGATATTTAGCCAAAAACAAATTTTTTGAATTATATAAATTTTAAATAAAAAGATATTGTATTTCAGTGTTATCTGAATTCAGTATTTCAGGACTGCCTCTTCACTCAAATATTTTACAAATAAAGAGATACAAGCAATTATTACAAATATTATTTTTAATGTTAATAATACTATATAGGCTACTATATTTAAATTATTGTAAGATAGAATATTTCTTCATTTTTTATCAAATAAGAAAATTTAAAATGTTTTATTTTTTTAATACAAAAGTTTTGAGTTATTTTAAACGTTTCACACAATTATCCAGGTGATTCTTACATTTTCTTCTGATGAGATATTTATAATATTGTATTGAACAATTTAAAATTTTAAAAGTAATACATTTTACATTAAATTCATTACTTTTACTAAAATGATAAACATCAAGAAATAAATGTAATAAATTTTTATTTAAAAAATGATTATATTTTATTTAATTAGTGATATTTTACTATTATTCTCTTCACCAATGTAAAAAATTTGGAATTTACTTATTATAACAAAACAAAAAAAAAAAGTTTTTAAATATACTCTACAGAATTAAATTCTTCCATAAAATAAATATTACTACATAATGAAACTATAACTTTAATTTAAAATAATTCAACATATAAGAGTAAAAAAATGTGATAAACTCCACCTGATAATAAAAACTGAAGCTAAAAATCTATTGACCAATTTTCAATTCAAGCAATAATTTGAAAAAAATGCAAAATAATATTTTCATATTCAGTAATGCTTTGCTTAAAATAATTGGAGTGTGTATACAATTTAAATGCAAATCAAATTATTTATTAAATAAAATTCTAAAGTAATAAACAAAAACAAGAAAACTAAGTACAATAAACAGTAAAAATAAAAATGTAAAATTCATTTGTTCATTTTTGTCTGTGAAGCTGTGCTTTGTACCAGTTTTAAAAATTTTGTCATTTCATTGTTATATGTTTATATTGGATTGTTTCATAAAATTTTTCATTTGTACCATAACAGTGTCTGAAAACTCAAATTTAATTTAAGGAGATGGCTTCCACACAATAAGTGAAATTTAAAATGACAAAATTGATTGTTCCTTGTACTAAATTCTTTTCTCAAAATCTTTATATTACCATAATATTTAGGAATTAGAACGAAAGTAACATTGACCAGTATTTTGTCAGTTTTCTGTGAACTTTTTTTGTCTCAACCAGTTCATGTGTGTTTTCATTTGTATTGCTTTAGACTTTTAAAAATATCCTAATTAATTTAAAAAATGATCAGTATTGAATTGGTTGGACTCCAAATAATTTTTCCATAAAATTATGCTAACTGATCATATTGATTCTATTAGTAATAAAAATTATTTACCTAATATTATGCTATCACTTTATAGATATTAGTAACATATTAAATTAAGTGACATGTTAATGTCTGAATTGGTCATGTTCACAATTTAAAAAGTTCTCATAATAAATGCAGGGTGTGGTAACAGAGTAAAGAAAAAGAGGAACTGCTTGGTGTGAACAGAGTTTAATCTAAGCTGTATACAGTATATACAGTCCCAACTTTTCGTAAGTGAATGTTGCTACATTTTAAAATAAAAGTCGCAGATTTCGCCACAGATATTTTGAAAAGTCACTACTTTGTCGCTACTCAAAAAACAACAAATTTCCAAATCATAGAATGGCTTTATTAATACAATACGATAAAAGTTGTACACAGAATAGTTGTGTTAAAAACAATGAACAATAAATAATTAAATTGTTAACAACATGAACAATAATGTAATTATAATACATATACAGTTTTTTATTGACATTAAAAATATTGCCTTTTTTGCAAAAAATCTATTTATAAAAAAATGGTTTGCAATTGGAAATCTTTTAAACGCTTCACTCATTGCTTTTTGGTAAAACTTTAGACATTTCAAAATAAATAATTCATTGTCAGTATTACTTAAATCATTAATCAGTGCTCTTGTGGATACCCCAACATTAATTTTTTCGATAACAATAAATTATGTGGATTATATAGATTAAAAGTTTCAATATTATCTTCATAAGCCGATAATACTTTTGTTTCAATATAGTTAGAGGCTAATAATTTAATAAAAAGAACACTTACTATGTAAAGATGAGTTATTAAAGACTTTTTAGATTGGAAGAAGGCATTAAACTCATTGAATGTAGATAATATAAATTTAAAAATAATAAATAAGCTTTAACATGTGGATTCTGCATTTGATTAAAAATAAACTGACTGTTTTTTCTTCAAATTCTGAGACTCTAAAAACTTCAGCAACACATCTCTATGTAATGATGAATGATCTATGTTTTCTTCATCCACCAGCAGAGAATGAAGAAAACATGGAATGAAGAAATAGAGTCATTGTTTATTCTCGAACTCCACTCTGGCATTGTATTGCCTCAACGTTGTTGTTGTTGTTGTTGTTGTTAGTGAGTTATAGATTTACATATATCTATACAATATGACAAATGCCATGTAACAAATGTAATACGACTATATATACAGAATGTTATTTTTGTTAATTAATTAATTAATAATTAACAACAATAATATAAATGTGAAGGTAAACAGAATGTGTCCAGTGAGAATCTCACAGGTTGCCAGATAGGTTTGTAAAAAGTAAAGCAGAATTCATCAAAATGTAGTCTGTTATTTTTAAAGTGACCCAAAAGTAATAAGTCACCAAATGTACTAGCTTAAGAGTCCTACAAATATCTCAATCTACTACTCATAGCCCAATCTTGCAATCACGAAAACCAGCCATATTTTATAAGTGAAAGAAAAAAACAGTCCATGGGTAAGGTGACACCTGAAAATATGTTACTGTAAAAGCAGTCATATTGACCAGATTAGAGTTGTTCTTGGTCTATTGTTTTCTTATAGTATGGAGGAACTTTGATCCAAATGAAAAAGTTAACATATGCATATTGCAGTTTGGAAAGAATCTTTACTTCAAATTTCAAAGTAAATTTCAAATATTTCAAACCAACCAAATTCCTTAACGTGTGAACCTCTATATCCTTTGATGAGAAAAAAAGTAGTTACAAAATAATGGGATTTCAAACTAACTGAGTTTCAATTAATGAGGATTTCCTGTAATACCTTGCACAATGATAGCTAAATGGACAAGACAATAAAAGCCACATCTGGAAGATGTGGATTGGAAACCTCAGAAATTTTCTCTCCCATGTCCACCCACTCTTTTGTGAGTACAGTCAAGCCAATGAAAGACAGGTTAAATAGGCCCTGTAAGTGTTTAAACAGTTTAAAAACCTCAATCAGATGTCAGTAAATTCTGGGAGATTGACATTTTCAAATTGATGATGTTTTCTCTATTCTTTAAAACTAATAAAACTTGGTACCATTATAAAAGAAAGAGAAACAATCTGCTTCTTAAGGTAACAAAAACTTGTTTAATTTTCAAAACACATTTTTGGCTCTTCTCAAGCCTTCATCAGTTCATACAAGAAAGGCTTTCTGGGACAGCTTTTTGATCATCAGTACTTTCAAAATCAAACACAGCAAAAAAAATATGCCATGAAATGAAAAAGGCTCAAGAACCAAAAACTTTTCTTGGAAATTAAATAAGTTTTGATTATCTTAAACAGTGTCCCTTCCTAGTCCTTCCTTTCTTAATTATAAAATATTTTAACTCCTCATGTCAGTTTGAGGACATTTCATGACATTTCTATTGAAAGAATTTGATAATGACAACATGATGTCACTTAATGTGTTACCAATATCTATATAGCAATAGTACACAATTAAGAAAATAATTTCAATTCATAATATTACTTATTTCAGCAGAACTAAAATACTTGAAGTCAACATAATTTTATGGAAAGTTATGTGGAGTTCAACTAATTTCAAAACTGGTCATTTCTAAATTAATTTAAATTCTTTTAAAACCTAAAGTATTACAAATAAAAACACATGTTGAAACAATCCAATATAAACAAAGTGTAATCAAGTGACAACAGATTTTCTTTGGTTAAGACATCAAAATCAGCAGGAAACTGATAAATACAAAGATTAATTTGATTCTAATTGGACTATTGAAAAAATTGTAGACCTATAAATTCCTACTGTTGTCCATCTTTTCTTATTCTTGAATGTTAGATGAAAGTCCAAGACTAGATATGGAAAGCTTAGGGCAGGAGACCCTGATTAACTATATTCAAACTTCTGGTCTAGACCAGAAGTCATATGATTTCAATTCAAAAATTTCCCCAAAATGGAGTTTCATATGACTCTGTTGTTATGACTGGTATATCTCTGTTGTTATCAGGAAAAGTATGATTACAGGGGCAAAACACTACTAATTTGAAGTGGAGAGAATATATTTTAAATTAAATTAATTAAAAATATGATTAAAAATTTCAGCCCAGCATTGTGATGATGTCACAATAAATAATTGCTCATTCTGTTTTAGAATTATGGTACAAACAAAAATTTTGACAAAAAATCTAGTAAAAATGAAGAATACAGTAGAGCGTCGTTTATCCGAATCAATTGGGGAATGGGGTTGTTCGGATAACTTATTTTTCGGATAACCGATTATGTACGAAAAAATACATTAACCTACCCCGTGTTGAAATTTTTCTCCGTTGCCGCTTTGCGTTGAATTTTAGTCAATGTTAAGCCTAACGAAGACTATTGTATCGTTAAAAATTATTTTTTTATTTTGTACAAACAAAATAAATATATTGAAAAATATAAAAACAATTAAAAAATTATATTTTAGAAGTTAATTTAGCATCAAAAACATAAAATATTTGAGTAGCCTAAGACATAGCCAAAGATTGCAGCGCCACAGCACTGGCGAAAATTTAAATTTGCCGACTGGAATTCTTTCGGATAATTGACGTTTCGGATGATTGACTTTCGTATAATCGACGCTCTACTGTAATCAAGTTTCATCTTGAATTTAAATATTTTGACAATGAATTTTTGATTATATTGAAAAAAATGTATATATATTTAAAATAAATAATTTTTACTACTTTTTAAAAACTGGTCAAATTAATCTATTGTTTCAAACTAATTCTATAAAAATGGAGACATTTATCAACAAACTCTTGTAACATTCAAATGTAGCTATTTTTGAAATATTTTTAAAGTGACTTGCATAAAACCAATGTTAAAATAAAATTTTCATTTATATTCTAATTCTAAATATGAATTCATTTGTTAGTCAAAGCACATCAAATTTATGAATCATTAAATCTCTTTTTGATAAACTAGGTGCTCAAAAGAAATATATCTCATGCAATCAAAACTGAATTGAATATTTCATCAAAAACTTTTATTAAAAACTATTAAAAAATAGTATATAGAGCAGTGGTCGCCAATCTCTCTGACTTTAGGAACTACTAAACTCAGAATTTTGAAATCCATGGACCAATATCATAAATTTTTTTTAAACAATACAAACATCTATAAATAATGATCATAAAAGTCTCATTTTACTTTGTTTTACTTTATTAATATGAAATTTACTTGTTTAATTATAACAAATTAGTGTGAAGTTTGTTGCTGCTTGTTTGACATAAGTTTACAGATTCTTAGCTCTTTTCCATGAAAGATGACAATCGCATTCACAACATTAATGATTTATTAACATTATATATTTATTTACAACAATTATTTTGTGTTTGGTTTTGGTTTCAGATTTGAATAAAAAATCCCCAATGAATGAGAAAAAGCAACCAAGCATTTTGTATTTCTTTCGTAATATTTCATGTAACCTTGAGTTGATCAATGTCCAAATTTCTCCATGGACCACCAATTGGCGACCACTGATATTGAGTATAATGAAACAAGAAACAAAAAATTTTTTTTTTGCATTTTATTCTTTTAAATTTGGATTTATTGAATTCATATTTTAAAATCTCTCTCATTCATTCTCTTAATAAACTATTTTTCAAATTATGTTCAAATAAAATCTTACCCTCTATTTCTATTGTTATATCCACCACCATAAGATTGACCATATTGTCCATAAGGACCCTGTTATAAAAATAACATATTATTAGAATAATAATAAAAATAAAATGAATAAAATATACAAAGAAAAAATTTGAATTTAATCCATTTAATAGTTCAGCAAATAATGTTTTATATTATATAAAACATATGTGAAATAATAGTTATCTAATTTTCATGCATAATTATAAAAGTAACTGTCATTTATCAATTATGAATGTACCAAATATTCTTATATGCTATTTTAATAACTTTGATTGTAAGCAATCATTAGCAAACTTTAAAACAATAAAAAAATACCCATATATTTTCAGCTGTATTTGCCTATATTTGCTTTGTTATTTTGCATTACTTTTCTATTGTACTACAATACAAATTATACAGAACTGACTGCTTAGCTATCAGATCATCATCTACTGTACATGTAGTTATCATTTATGTACAGTATCTTGTATATATATAGTATTATATCATAAAGAATTATATAAAATTATAAATTATTATTTTCAAAAAATGTTTCAGAAAATATGTCTAGTATTTGACAATTATTAAATAATATATTTATATTGTCATATAAAATTTTGTATTCAAAGTGTATTTTTGAATGATGATTAAGTCTGGCCAACTATTTTGAACAAACTGATTAATTGCATTGTTATCTTATTAGCTCAAGTTATGCTATCATGATTTTAATTCAAACTTTGAGGACTTTACTCATTATGCATAACTACATGCCAAAAGTTTATCTGCTTTACTTGAAGTTTATCTTGGCATCTTTTGTTTTGCATTGGTGGCAATTAAGACATCCGGGTTCTGTTGAATAAAGTATTTTCCCAATGTATAATCTCCCTGATTAATGAATATCGTTGTCTTCTGGCCAATCTAATGGCTTTTTTCAGACATATATTCCTTATAGTATGGTTCAACATATGACACTCAGGAAGTAGTCTAATGTAGTAAAATGACGGAGGAAATACTTTCAGATCTCTACAGTTACAAAGTTGGGAAAATAGTTTATACCAACAGAACCCGGATGTCTTAATTGCCACCAATGCAAAAATTACATGATTGGCATCTTTATTGTTACAAACATAAATGAAAATATTCAAAAAATTAGGGATTCTTGTAATAAGTAAGCAACAAATGTATTGCAACTGCAAACAGTTAAAATCTACAGGGTGAGTCTATTATTAATGAAACATATTAATTTTGTTTAGTTTTCTATTCCAATTGGTCGTGATGGACTGTTGTTATGGCCTCCCCAATCTCCAGTGTTCTGGCACTAAATTGTACTGTTGAATGTTGGTTTGAGTGCATTAATCATGCTAATGCTCATGTTGAGAGACTGTATAACACAAACTTTAAGTAAATGCTTTCTCTCAAATAGTGTTCACATAATTTTGACTCACCCTGTATATTTATACATTCAACAAATTTACTAAAAATTGTTATGATATTTTAAGTCATAAAAATTGCTACAACAAAGTAAACAAAATTTTACTTGAAAAATTTTGTTTACTTCTTACAGTATATAAGCAATAAGAAAAAGAAATAAAGCATAAACTTTTGTTTTTGGCAGTCAATTATATATAGGATGTTCCAGCTAAAAGTTAGGATTTTAATTCTTGATATCTCCTGAACATGTCATTTTAAATCTTTGCACTTTTTAAAGCTTAAATGCCATTTATTTTGATTTCATCATTTGCCTAGGAAAGATATCTGTATTCTTATAAAACATGGTGCTTATGAGAATTAATAATGAACAACATATCTATATTCTTAAATCATTCTACGAATATAAAAGCAAAACAAACATGGAGGAAATATGGTTCATATGATATGGGGCCACACAAACAGCAAACAAGGCTTTGCATTTTCTTAATACACTAGAAACTCTCACATCAAGCATGACAAAATATTTTTTATGAGAAAGTAGAGATTGAAAAATTGAGTCAAGCTTGACTGTGTGATGTTTTCTCTATAGCCTTGTCAAAGCCATTCTTACTTGATGTTGCTCAAGTTGGACTTCACGATCTTCAGGGGTCTCAGAGAATGAATTCTCATGCCTTCCAGAAAAATTCATTAGGTACACCTGATCACCAACAAGTTCAGACATTAATCTATGTGATTATTTTTGACAGGACTTCTTACAAAAATGAAATATTCAGATACCACATAGTAAGACTTAAGTCTGCATAAGTTTTGTAGCTTATTATACCAAAAGTACACAATTGTGTCACCAGAAACTTCAGCTTGTGGTTCAGTTTGAATAATTCATTTGTAATATCTGAAATAATATTGTCTGCTTTGTGTTCGTTGATCCTCACCTCCAACGATCTGGATACAGAGATTAACACCATTAATATCATGGCCAAAAGACATGGATATAATAGTAGGATAGCCTTGAGGATCGAAAAAATGATGCATTCACGAAGAACAGATCTAACAGAACCACAAGGGCAACAAAGTAACACTCAGAAAGACAGAATCCTAATCACTTGCAATCCGTACTAAGAGAAAATCTACAAAGAGATCGCCAAAAGAACACAAGCCTCCTTAATATTTAGAAGATGTCCCACTATATTTAGAATGCTAAATAATGCAAAAGACATTTCACACCAAAACAAATTAGCAGCAGTATACAGGATCCCTGTAAAAGATCATAGGTGTGTTAAAGACTTAGTATACGTAGGATCCACAAAAAGATCGTTGGAGGTGAGGATCAAAGAACACAAAGCTGACATTCGACATAAAAGACATACTACAGCATTAGCACAATATGCCACGGACCCTGACATACAAGCTGTATTTGACAAGGCAAAATAATTTACACCACACAGCTAATACACCATTTGCGCTGGATGGAAGCGATATATATCTATAAAACAGCAAGAGAAGACAAGTGTATAAACAATAAGGATGAACTATCATTATCAATAGCATGGCAAACTCTTATTTACGACACTTGAGAAGCCGAAAGCGATCCTTCTATCTACAGAGCATGCGCAAGTTTAATACGATGATTGCACGAGTTTCCTTAGAACATTGCATTCAGATTTCGAATAACATCGATTCTACCCGTTTTATTCACCTGAAGAAGAACTAAGTTTGAAAACGTTTGTGAAAATATTTGGAAATAAGCACTGTTTTGGTTTACAGCTAAAGAATCAAGTCAATACAATCAAACAATCAACAAATTATTTGATAGAATCAATCATCAACCAATTAAAAAACATACAAAAAATCAAACGGTTTAAAATATTAATACAATTAGGGAAATTATTATATAGATCAGTGTTTTTCAACCTTCTTGAATACGCGACCCCTTTACAAGTTAAAAAAATTCTGGCGACCCCCAGGGCCATATTAAAACTATATCAGTGATTTTAAAAACTACACATTTAATTTTCTTTCTGTTGAGACCTAAATATCGATCAAAAAACCAATTGTACTTTAAAATAAAAACGCAAAGCCTTCTCACTGAAATTGTAGTTTTATTTATTGTAGTGTAAGACCTACAAACACTTGTCTTTTTCTTTTACCTGCAACCCCATGTGTAAAGCCCTGGTCACACTATGCGATTTCCATCCACGCAGGCGACTGCAACCGCGACGGCTGTTTCCGTTAACTAGTAATCCCCCCTCAAAAACAGGCGCTACTGCAATCGCAACTAGAAACAAAAAGTTTGTTCTACTCGCGACGATTGCAAACGCGCATCCAATCAACAAACACCTTTATGCCACGTCATACAGTGACAACATTGAAAATAGTTCATCATCATGGCGGATAGTCAGAGGATTAATACTTTTACAGAATCGAGATTGATCGAGCTTATTCAGGCTCACGAATACCTGTGGGATTTTAATTCTTCGTTTTATCGAAGATTTTATCTTTTCATGTATTTTCGCCAGCTCTATTAAAATAATCGCCTTTTTTCT
>NW_019385789.1:134621-143759 GCF_000671375.1 Centruroides sculpturatus
AAAAAAGACCCGCTGCAATGTGTAAAAAGTCTGTATCTGTATGAATGTGTAAAGAAAGTGTTCTTCCACCTCCTCCTCACAACATCTGACTACCCGGCATAATTGGTGTCTGCTCCATTTTCATTTTTTATGGTACAGTACGGTTATTTTATGCTGCGGAACGAATTATATGTTTTAACATGTATTTCTAGGGAAAATGCATTTCGTATAACAGACGTTTCACTTAACGGACGTGCACCTGGAACGGATTAAGTACGTTGCACGAGGCACCACTGTATACAATATGAATCAATGCCTAAAGCAATCATCAAACATTGTCACAGTTTATAAACTTAATCAGTATATATTATATAATCCAAATTAATACATTTCTGGAAGTAAAGATCAGATGAAAATCTATATAAAATAACTGGTAACAACTGTTCTGTAAGCAGAAGTTACAGATTCACATTCTCTTATGGACTATTATTTTTTCAAAATTCTCTAATTTTTTAAAATTTAAATTCAAAATTATTTTTAATAATTAATCTTTACACATGATATAAAGACAAACTAAAGGAAATGATATGGGTAGTCAAAAATTTACACCTTATTAACTCCACTAACAAGTTTAATAATATAAAATTTTCAACTAAATTAACTATCCTTCTTCAGTTAAATTATCAAATATTCTTTCACGTTTCAAACTTCTTTCAGAACATAAAAGAGCACATGATGTCTCAATTAAAAATAAACCAAACTGAACATTTAGTTTATTCCTAATCTAAGCTTGGCATTGTTAAAGAGCATACTTTTTATATATTTAGATGTCTAATAAGTGACCTGAGTCAAATTTTTAATTTTATAATTTTATAAATGTCATTTAGAAAAATATTTTTTATAAATATCACAAAACTGTAAAAAATCAATCTCAAAATTCATATAAATTCTCTGCTAAAAAACAGGATTTATGTATATAATAGACTAGCAGATGTATATAATCTTTGTACCAGGTTATAATACCTTTATACATATTGTACAAAAGTTAAAGCTAAGAAAATCTGAGATTGTCAAATGCATTTTGAATCATCTGATTTTTCAAAACTTGATTTGTGAAACAACTGGTTTGATTGTTAAATTTTTAGATCTGCCTGTCTTACCAGTTGTTTCACAATTCTCCACCATGAAAGAATATAAACTATGCACAACCATGTGTTACACAATCTTTCAGTTTAAAATTTGTAATTATTTAATTTTTTTGAGATTGAGATTTAAATAATTTAAACCGACAATAAACCATAAGTTAATTTTAATAACCAAACATATCTAAAAGCCAGATTATTTTCCAATTAGATTTAATTAGCTTAATTAATAACTGATTTTTACAATATGACTTCTCATGCTATTTATTAGTTTGTATGAAATGTGATATTCTGCTGTATTTTCTGCATGTTAATATTTCTCTTTTCTAATTTTTTATGTTAACTTTATAAGTTACTCAAGTGTAAACTGTGCTATTGATTTGTTTTAGGCTTAATTTTAAAACATTTTTAGCTACTTTTATATACATCTTCAGAATACTACATTCAAAAATTCAATTCCAAAATATCAATACAAATATTTGTATCAATGTTGTGAAACTTAAGTATTCAATATCTAAAATTAAAATCATTCACACTATCGTAGCAAATGGGTTTAATTATTAATTAAACAAACATACAAACTTGGTTGCTTGCTATTCTCCTAATTATATGTATTTCCTTCGGAATTAGCACAAAGTTGCTATTGAGAACAAATCATACAAAAACACTGAGTGGAAAAAGTAGTTTTATTGACACAAAAGGATATGCATTTTGGGCTTAATGCCCCTCTTCAGTCCTATTACTGTATATCAAATACATAGAATGAATCTAAACACAGGTGGTGTCATCAATGACACCTGGCAGCTATTACTAAGTAAACAGAAGAGCCCATTTTAAGATTACTTCCTTCCTCCTCTCCCCCACTCCATCGTATCCCACTGTGTCTACAACACATTAGGCATTCTGATAATGATACAGTGAATACTCTTAACACTTTACTTTTTAGCTGTCTTAGTTGGTTTATGTTTTTGTGCTCTTCTACTTTTTAATCAAATAACATTTAAAACATTTTATCGGAATTATATCGTACTTTACACGTTTCCCTATTATTTTACTTTAATTATACTCTTATTTCCATAGAATATCTACCATAATTTATGTTAGGCAAAAAAAAATACTGGAACATGATTAAGTGTATCAAAGATTTCCCTATTAATTTTACATCATTTCATTTCTTAACTAATTACTTAATTTTTATATTTAATATATTTCTGTTTTTATTATTCTAGCCCATGTTTTTATATAGTTTAAGCAAAATTCTTTTAGCTCTACTATTTTATTTATTTCACCCATGTTTAACATAACAATTTGGGTTATTCCAGCATTCATTATAATAAATCTTAGGTAATTATATTTACTGCAAAAACTTTTGTACACATATGCTAAATATATTTTAATACATTCTGTAAATCTTACGTAATTTTTTACCAATATATTTGATATAATAGGATGAAGAAAGACATTAAGCCTGAAATGCATATCCTTTAGTGTCAATAAACCTATTTTTTCCACTCAAAATGTTCCTGTATGTTTTGTTCTCAACAGCAACCTTGGGCTAATTCCAAAGGAAAGCATACAAATGTTTTCAATTTATTTTTTAAACCTGTTCAAGTTCCAAACTACAAAATTCCAAACTGAAATGTTTCAAACATTTAATGACAGTAATCATAAAATTTTCAATTCATTGTAATTTTGTTACCAAAAGATATATTTGAAAATGTAAAGCAGAAAAATAAAATAAAAGTGAACAGTAACCACTGAATATGACTTTTCATGTATAATTAATCTGTGGGATCATTATTGTATGCATCTGACTCTTGAATTACTACTGATTATTAAAGAATGACCACCAGTGTTAGTAGAATTTCTGGGTTAATACAACTATTCTTCAATGTGGTCTTGAAAATTTTAATGTTTGAAACATTTAAGCAATGTACAACAGAAACTCATTTTATTATTTATGTTTTGTTTAGATTTACAGTGTGAATGGTTTTGATTTCAGAAGTTATCTGTTCTAGCTTTGTTATTGGTATTAAGTATTGAACTTAAAAATTTGGTTTAGGCATTTCATAAGCTTGCAATATGATATTCTTAATTTTAAATTCTTCTCAGTTTAAATCTGAAAATCTTTTTAAAATAATCAAAAATAAATATTTGATTACTTTTAAAAGTTGTAAAATTTTGAATTTTAAAAATATAACTAAAATGTAAATTAACAAAAACAATTTAAATTTAAATAGAAGTAAAATAAAAAAAAAGTTGAAATTCAAAGTCAGAACATCAAATAAAAAATGTATTTGTCATTCTGCTATGATATATATCTATTTTTAACAATTTTTTAAAGACAAAAAGGATGAAAATTAATTTTCTAATAATACTGTGTTGACATTTAATTCTAAAAGCCAGTTGAATCTAATGTATCTTGATCAAAAACACAATCAAATTTCTAAATTATAATTTAACTCTAGTATAATTACATTGCAAAATGTGCTTATACAGGGTTATTCATAAGTCAGAACATTTCAGCAAACATGAAATTTTATGCACCAACAGAAATACAGACTGTCCAAGTTTTATTTTTTTTAAAAATTGGGTAAATTTGGTGTCCTTGTTTGCTTGCACAAATCATTCTTTGGGGAACTCAATGACAGGAATGACATATCTAGACATGTTGCAACAGTGGCTAATACCTCAGAGCTTGAAGGAGATATAAATGTCTTCATTTTCCAACAGGAAGATACACCTACATTTCAAATTTGTTCAGGTTACCTGAACCAGAACTTACAGTTAGCATTAGAATGGCCAGACAGTCTTGCTGCAGTGATGACTACACTCCCAATTTGACACTTTGCAACATTTTCTCATGGAGGTTCAAGGAGACTGGGTCTTTGTCCCCACTGCATATTGACATGGCTCAAAATTACCACTGCTATTAGACTGACATTGAAATGTTAGGCCCAACATAATTTGAACTGGACTATAGGCTTAGTGTGTCATCTCCCAAGGCACACTCATCAAACAATGCTAATATAGGTAAACAAAAAAAAAAGCAAAAACTTGGAGAATTTGTTTCCATTAGTGCATAACATGTGATGTATCTTATAGTTGTGGAAAAATTTCTGAAATATTGTTCTGACTTATGAATAATTGAAGGACTTAGTGGAAAAACAGTATAGCCCATAAAACTACAAAAAACAATTTATTAACAAACTTGATTTGTGCATCATCAATCCATCTAAAAAACTTTAACAATCCAATTGTATCCATGAGCCTGCCCACATTAATAAAACATTGCTTATTAAAATGCTGATGAATTAAAACATAAATCCTTCTAATGTGTAACATACAATTTTTCCACCAAGCCCCTAAATTCTGTGATAATGATATTCAATTATTTGAGGAAATAAAAATGTATCCAGAATTTTTTTAACAATGAAATCTATTTGACATGTTTACAATTTTTGCATTGTTTTGTTTTCTAAATAATTAAACCTGTATTAAGCATTAGAAATAATTTACTTAACTTATTTCTCCATTTCAAATATTTCTTTTGTCTTGTTGCTTCAAATGTATAATTTAAGAATTTTTAATTTTATTCAAAATAATTTTTAATATAAAAATAAACTAAATATACAACTTTAAAAAGTATTTTAAACTTGATTATCAGCACAAAACCTTTCTCACTAATTTCTAGCCATATTAACAGGAGTACAAACGTTTCGGCCTTCTTAATAGGCCTTCCTTGGGTACACTGTGGAGCGTCGGTTAGAAGAAGTTTAAATGCTGCAAATGTTTACCTAGGTATCATCTTACCAGTGACATCATCATCGATGATAGGTATAGACGATACCGAGGGCGAGAAATACATACTTTTGGTAAAGAAGGGAAATGTGCAGATAGGATACTTGCTAAAGTTGGGGAAAAATTTTAAAGTAAGCATGCTACGTACAGGAGATGCACAATCACAACAGGGGGTTAGTGGGGAGTGACATCATAGTTGAGGCCGTAAATATTCAACGATACAATAAGAAGAGGCGTGCGAACGACCGTGGATGGGAAGGGGGGTTACGAAACATTGGCAGCATTTAAACTTCTTCTAACCAACGCTCCCGAGGAACAGTGTACCCGAGGAAGGCCTATTAAGAAGGCCGAAAACGNTAAAATTCATTTGTTCATTTTTGTCTGTGAAGCTGTGCTTTGTACCAGTTTTAAAAATTTTGTCATTTCATTGTTATATGTTTATATTGGATTGTTTCATAAAATTTTTCATTTGTACCATAACAGTGTCTGAAAACTCAAATTTAATTTAAGGAGATGGCTTCCACACAATAAGTGAAATTTAAAATGACAAAATTGATTGTTCCTTGTACTAAATTCTTTTCTCAAAATCTTTATATTACCATAATATTTAGGAATTAGAACGAAAGTAACATTGACCAGTATTTTGTCAGTTTTCTGTGAACTTTTTTTGTCTCAACCAGTTCATGTGTGTTTTCATTTGTATTGCTTTAGACTTTTAAAAATATCCTAATTAATTTAAAAAATGATCAGTATTGAATTGGTTGGACTCCAAATAATTTTTCCATAAAATTATGCTAACTGATCATATTGATTCTATTAGTAATAAAAATTATTTAACTAATATTATGCTATCACTTTATAGATATTAGTAACATATTAAATTAAGTGACATGTTAATGTCTGAATTGGTCATGTTCACAATTTAAAAAGTTCTCATAATAAATGCAGGGTGTGGTAACAGAGTAAAGAAAAAGAGGAACTGCTTGGTGTGAACAGAGTTTAATCTAAGCTGTATACAGTATATACAGTCCCAACTTTTCGTAAGTGAATGTTGCTACATTTTAAAATAAAAGTCGCAGATTTCGCCACAGATATTTTGAAAAGTCACTACTTTGTCGCTACTCAAAAAACAACAAATTTCCAAATCATAGAATGGCTTTATTAATACAATACGATAAAAGTTGTACACAGAATAGTTGTGTTAAAAACAATGAACAATAAATAATTAAATTGTTAACAACATGAACAATAATGTAATTATAATACATATACAGTTTTTTATTGACATTAAAAATATTGCCTTTTTTGCAAAAAATCTATTTATAAAAAAATGGTTTGCAATTGGAAATCTTTTAAACGCTTCACTCATTGCTTTTTGGTAAAACTTTAGACATTTCAAAATAAATAATTCATTGTCAGTATTACTTAAATCATTAATCAGTGCTCTTGTGGATACCCCAACATTAATTTTTTCGATAACAATAAATTATGTGGATTATATAGATTAAAAGTTTCAATATTATCTTCATAAGCCGATAATACTTTTGTTTCAATATAGTTAGAGGCTAATAATTTAATAAAAAGAACACTTACTATGTAAAGATGAGTTATTAAAGACTTTTTAGATTGGAAGAAGGCATTAAACTCATTGAATGTAGATAATATAAATTTAAAAATAATAAATAAGCTTTAACATGTGGATTCTGCATTTGATTAAAAATAAACTGACTGTTTTTTCTTCAAATTCTGAGACTCTAAAAACTTCAGCAACACATCTCTATGTAATGATGAATGATCTATGTTTTCTTCATCCACCAGCAGAGAATGAAGAAAACATGGAATGAAGAAATAGAGTCATTGTTTATTCTCGAACTCCACTCTGGCATTGTATTGCCTCAACGTTGTTGTTGTTGTTGTTGTTGTTAGTGAGTTATAGATTTACATATATCTATACAATATGACAAATGCCATGTAACAAATGTAATACGACTATATATACAGAATGTTATTTTTGTTAATTAATTAATTAATAATTAACAACAATAATATAAATGTGAAGGTAAACAGAATGTGTCCAGTGAGAATCTCACAGGTTGCCAGATAGGTTTGTAAAAAGTAAAGCAGAATTCATCAAAATGTAGTCTGTTATTTTTAAAGTGACCCAAAAGTAATAAGTCACCAAATGTACTAGCTTAAGAGTCCTACAAATATCTCAATCTACTACTCATAGCCCAATCTTGCAATCACGAAAACCAGCCATATTTTATAAGTGAAAGAAAAAAACAGTCCATGGGTAAGGTGACACCTGAAAATATGTTACTGTAAAAGCAGTCATATTGACCAGATTAGAGTTGTTCTTGGTCTATTGTTTTCTTATAGTATGGAGGAACTTTGATCCAAATGAAAAAGTTAACATATGCATATTGCAGTTTGGAAAGAATCTTTACTTCAAATTTCAAAGTAAATTTCAAATATTTCAAACCAACCAAATTCCTTAACGTGTGAACCTCTATATCCTTTGATGAGAAAAAAAGTAGTTACAAAATAATGGGATTTCAAACTAACTGAGTTTCAATTAATGAGGATTTCCTGTAATACCTTGCACAATGATAGCTAAATGGACAAGACAATAAAAGCCACATCTGGAAGATGTGGATTGGAAACCTCAGAAATTTTCTCTCCCATGTCCACCCACTCTTTTGTGAGTACAGTCAAGCCAATGAAAGACAGGTTAAATAGGCCCTGTAAGTGTTTAAACAGTTTAAAAACCTCAATCAGATGTCAGTAAATTCTGGGAGATTGACATTTTCAAATTGATGATGTTTTCTCTATTCTTTAAAACTAATAAAACTTGGTACCATTATAAAAGAAAGAGAAACAATCTGCTTCTTAAGGTAACAAAAACTTGTTTAATTTTCAAAACACATTTTTGGCTCTTCTCAAGCCTTCATCAGTTCATACAAGAAAGGCTTTCTGGGACAGCTTTTTGATCATCAGTACTTTCAAAATCAAACACAGCAAAAAAAATATGCCATGAAATGAAAAAGGCTCAAGAACCAAAAACTTTTCTTGGAAATTAAATAAGTTTTGATTATCTTAAACAGTGTCCCTTCCTAGTCCTTCCTTTCTTAATTATAAAATATTTTAACTCCTCATGTCAGTTTGAGGACATTTCATGACATTTCTATTGAAAGAATTTGATAATGACAACATGATGTCACTTAATGTGTTACCAATATCTATATAGCAATAGTACACAATTAAGAAAATAATTTCAATTCATAATATTACTTATTTCAGCAGAACTAAAATACTTGAAGTCAACATAATTTTATGGAAAGTTATGTGGAGTTCAACTAATTTCAAAACTGGTCATTTCTAAATTAATTTAAATTCTTTTAAAACCTAAAGTATTACAAATAAAAACACATGTTGAAACAATCCAATATAAACAAAGTGTAATCAAGTGACAACAGATTTTCTTTGGTTAAGACATCAAAATCAGCAGGAAACTGATAAATACAAAGATTAATTTGATTCTAATTGGACTATTGAAAAAATTGTAGACCTATAAATTCCTACTGTTGTCCATCTTTTCTTATTCTTGAATGTTAGATGAAAGTCCAAGACTAGATATGGAAAGCTTAGGGCAGGAGACCCTGATTAACTATATTCAAACTTCTGGTCTAGACCAGAAGTCATATGATTTCAATTCAAAAATTTCCCCAAAATGGAGTTTCATATGACTCTGTTGTTATGACTGGTATATCTCTGTTGTTATCAGGAAAAGTATGATTACAGGGGCAAAACACTACTAATTTGAAGTGGAGAGAATATATTTTAAATTAAATTAATTAAAAATATGATTAAAAATTTCAGCCCAGCATTGTGATGATGTCACAATAAATAATTGCTCATTCTGTTTTAGAATTATGGTACAAACAAAAATTTTGACAAAAAATCTAGTAAAAATGAAGAATACAGTAGAGCGTCGTTTATCCGAATCAATTGGGGAATGGGGTTGTTCGGATAACTTATTTTTCGGATAACCGATTATGTACGAAAAAATACATTAACCTACCCCGTGTTGAAATTTTTCTCCGTTGCGTGTCGCTTTGCGTTGAATTTTAGTCAATGTTAAGCCTAACGAAGACTATTGTATCGTTAAAAATTATTTTTTTATTTTGTACAAACAAAATAAATATATTGAAAAATA